>NC_086447.1:275135967-275424120 GCF_028390025.1 Pseudophryne corroboree | reverse complement strand
GAGTGACCGCATCCAAGTAGGCACGTCACACAGTCCGTACTTATACTGGCAGGAAAAAGAGGCAATTTGGAGGCCCTTGCACAAACTGGCTTTATTCTACCTAAGTTGCCCTCCCACAAGTGTGTACTCCGAAAGAGTGTTTAGTGCCGCCGCTCACCTTGTCAGCAATCGGCGTACGAGGTTACATCCAGAAAATGTGGAGAAGATGATGTTCATTAAAATGAATTATAATCAATTCCTCCGCGGAGACATTGACCAGCAGCAATTGCCTCCACAAAGTACACAGGGAGCTGAGATGGTGGATTCCAGTGGGGACGAATTGATAATCTGTGAGGAGGGGGATGTACACGGTGATATATCGGAGGGTGAAGATGAGGTGGACATCTTGCCTCTGTAGAGCCAGTTTGTGCAAGGAGAGATTAATTGCTTCTTTTTTGGGGGGGGTCCAAACCAACCCGTCATATCAGTCACAGTCGTGTGGCAGACCCTGTCACTGAAATGATGGGTTGGTTAAAGTGTGCATGTCCTGTTTTGTTTATACAACATAAGGGTGGGTGGGAGGGCCCAAGGACAATTCCATCTTGCACCTCTTTTTTCTTTTCTTTTTCTTTGCATCATGTGCTGATTGGGGAGGGTTTTTTGGAAGGGACATCCTGCGTGACACTGCAGTGCCACTCCTAGATGGGCCCGGTGTTTGTGTCGGACACTAGGGTCGCTAATCTTACTCACACAGTCAGCTACCTCATTGCGCCTCTTTTTTTCTTTGCGTCATGTGCTGTTTGGGGAGGGTTTTTTGGAAGGGACATCCTGCGTGACACTGCAGTGCCACTCCTAGATGGGCCCGGTGTTTGTGTCGGCCACTAGGGTCGCTAATCTTACTCACACAGCTACCTCATTGCGCCTCTTTTTTTCTTTGCGTCATGTGCTGTTTGGGGAGGGTTTTTTGGAAGGGCCATCCTGCGTGACACTGCAGTGCCACTCCTAGATGGGCCCGGTGTTTGTGTCGGCCACTAGGGTCGCTAATCTTACTCACACAGCTACCTCATTGCGCCTCTTTTTTTCTTTGCGTCATGTGCTGTTTGGGGAGGGTTTTTTGGAAGGGACATCCTGCGTGACACTGCAGTGCCACTCCTAGATGGGCCCGGTGTTTGTGTCGGCCACTAGGGTCGCTTATCTTACTCACACAGCGACCTCGGTGCAAATTTTAGGACTAAAAATAATATTGTGAGGTGTGAGGTATTCAGAATAGACTGAAAATGAGTGTAAATTATGGTTTTTGAGGTTAATAATACTTTGGGATCAAAATGACCCCCAAATTCTATGATTTAAGCTGTTTTTTAGTGTTTTTTGAAAAAAACACCCGAATCCAAAACACACCCGAATCCGACAAAAAAAATTCGGTGAGGTTTTGCCAAAACGCGTTCGAACCCAAAACACGGCCGCGGAACCGAACCCAAAACCAAAACACAAAACCCGAAAAATTTCAGGCGCTCATCTCTAAAAAGCACTTAAGCATAAGTCTGCTCAGAGACGTAGGCGGAAAACGAGAGGTCAAGGGATAAAGTAGTGAGACCCAGGATTTTTTTTGCTTGCACGGATCTCACCAGGGTTTTAATTTAGCGGATTGCAAAAATTGCCATTTCGTCTCAGTAATGCCCCCTACACACTCTGTGATCCGCCGCCAAGCTGCCCGACGGCAGGGGTGAGGTGACGGGGGTAGTGAAGTTTCTTCACTCCCCCCGTCACCCGGCTCCATAGCAGTGCATGCTAATATGGACGAGATTGTCCATATTGGCCTGCATGCATAAGTGACCCGGCACCAACGATGAACGAGTGCGGGGCCATGCATCGTTCATTGTTGGTGCCTACACACTGAATGATATGAACTAGTTCTCATTCATTAATGAACAAGAACGTTCATATCGTTAAGGGAAATTTTAAGTGTGTAGGGCTCTTAACTCAGTGACAGGCCTAGAACCTTAGTGGGCTGGCTCAACATTTGCACTTGTTGCCCTATCCTTAGATCCCTAGAGTTATAGCTAAAATCATGGTTTCTTTAGGAAAACTTGTTTTACAGTGGTAACAGATAAAGGAACAACGCTGTAACCATACAAAACATAAATTATATGTGCTAATTTCAGTAGCATTGCAGAACATTTTACTAGAGATGTGCACTTGAAATTTTTCGGGTTTTGTGTTTTGGTTTTGGGTTCGGTTCCGCGGCCGTGTTTTGGGTTCGACCGCGTTTTGGCAAAACCTCACCGAATTTTTTTTGTCGGATTCGGGTGTGTTTTGGATTCGGGTGTTTTTTTCAAAAAACCCTAAAAAACAGCTTAAATCATAGAATTTGGGGGTCATTTTGATCCCAAAGTATTATTAACCTCAAAAACCATAATTTCCACTCATTTTCAGTCTATTCTGAATACCTCACACCTCACAATATTATTTTTAGTCCTAAAATTTGCACCGAGGTAGCTGTGTGAGTAAGATAAGCGACCCTAGTGGCCGACACAAACACCGGGCCCATCTAGGAGTGGCACTGCAGTGTCACGCAGGATGGCCCTTCCAAAAAACCCTCCCCAAACAGCACATGACGCAAAGAAAAAAAGAGGCGCAATGAGGTAGCTGTGTGAGTAAGATAAGCGACCCTAGTGGCCGACACAAACACCTGGCCCATCTAGGAGTGGCACTGCAGTGTCACGCAGGATGGCCCTTCCAAAAAACACTCCCCAAACAGCACATGACGCAAAGAAAAAAAGAGGCGCAATGAGGTAGCTGTGTGAGTAAGATAAGCGACCCTAGTGGCCGACACAAACACCTGGCCCATCTAGGAGTGGCACTGCAGTGTCACGCAGGATGGCCCTTCCAAAAAACACTCCCCAAACAGCACATGACGCAAAGAAAAAAAGAGGCGCAATGAGGTAGCTGTGTGAGTAAGATAAGCGACCCTAGTGGCCGACACAAACACCGGGCCCATCTAGGAGTGGCACTGCAGTGTCACGCAGGATGGCCCTTCCAAAAAACACTCCCCAAACAGCACATGACGCAAAGAAAAAAAGAGGCGCAATGAGGTAGCTGTGTGAGTAAGATAAGCGACCCTAGTGGCCGACACAAACACCGGGCCCATCTAGGAGTGGCACTGCAGTGTCACGCAGGATGGCCCTTCCAAAAAACACTCCCCAAACAGCACATGACGCAAAGAAAAAAAGAGGCGCAATGAGGTAGCTGTGTGAGTAAGATAAGCGACCCTAGTGGCCGACACAAACACCGGGCCCATCTAGGAGTGGCACTGCAGTGTCACGCAGGATGGCCCTTCCAAAAAACCCTCCCCAAACAGCACATGACGCAAAGAAAAAAAGAGGCGCAATGAGGTAGCTGTGTGAGTAAGATAAGCGACCCTAGTGGCCGACACAAACACCGGGCCCATCTAGGAGTGGCACTGCAGTGTCACGCAGGATGGCCCTTCCAAAAAACACTCCCCAAACAGCACATGACGCAAAGAAAAAAAGAGGCGCAATGAGGTAGCTGTGTGAGTAAGATAAGCGACCCTAGTGGCCGACACAAACACCTGGCCCATCTAGGAGTGGCACTGCAGTGTCACGCAGGATGGCCCTTCCAAAAAACACTCCCCAAACAGCACATGACGCAAAGAAAAAAAGAGGCGCAATGAGGTAGCTGTGTGAGTAAGATAAGCGACCCTAGTGGCCGACACAAACACCTGGCCCATCTAGGAGTGGCACTGCAGTGTCACGCAGGATGGCCCTTCCAAAAAACACTCCCCAAACAGCACATGACGCAAAGAAAAATTAAAGAAAAAAGAGGTGCAAGATGGAATTGTCCTTGGGCCCTCCCACCCACCCTTATGTTGTATAAACAGGACATGCACACTTTAACCAACCCATCATTTCAGTGACAGGGTCTGCCACACGACTGTGACTGAAATGACGGGTTGGTTTGGACCCCCACCGAAAAAGAAGCAATTAATCTCTCCTTGCACAAACTGGCTCTACAGAGGCAAGATGTCCACCTCATCATCATCCTCCGATATATCACCGTGTACATCCCCCTCCTCACAGATTATCAATTCGTCCCCACTGGAATCCACCATCTCAGCTCCCTGTGTACTTTGTGGAGGCAATTGCTGCTGGTCAATGTCTCCACGGAGGAATTGATTATAATTCATTTTAATGAACATCATCTTCTCCACATTTTCTGGAAGTAACCTCGTACGCCGATTGCTGACAAGGTGAGCGGCGGCACTAAACACTCTTTCGGAGTACACACTTGTGGGAGGGCAACTTAGGTAGAATAAAGCCAGTTTGTGCAAGGGCCTCCAAGTTGCCTCTTTTTCCTGCCAGTATAAGTACGGACTGTGTGACGTGCCTACTTGGATGCGGTCACTCATATAATCCTCCACCATTCTTTCAATGGGGAGAGAATCATATGCAGTGACAGTAGACGACATGTCCGTAATCGTTGACAGGTCCTTCAGTCCGGACCAGATGTCAGCATCAGCAGTCGCTCCAGACTGCCCTGCATCACCGCCAGCGGGTGGGCTCGGAATTCTGAGCCTTTTCCTCGCACCCCCAGTTGCGGGAGAATGTGAAGGAGGAGATGTTGACAGGTCGCGTTCCGCTTGACTTGACAATTTTCTCACCAGCAGGTCTTTGAACCCCAGCAGACTTGTGTCTGCCGGAAAGAGAGATCCAAGGTAGGTTTTAAATCTAGGATCGAGCACGGTGGCCAAAATGTAGTGCTCTGATTTCAACAGATTGACCACCCGTGAATCCTTGTTAAGCGAATTAAGGGCTCCATCCACAAGTCCCACATGCCTAGCGGAATCGCTCCGTGTTAGCTCCTCCTTCAATGTCTCCAGCTTCTTCTGCAAAAGCCTGATGAGGGGAATGACCTGACTCAGGCTGGCAGTGTCTGAACTGACTTCACGTGTGGCAAGTTCAAAGGGCAGCAGAACCTTGCACAACGTTGAAATCATTCTCCACTGCGCTTGAGACAGGTGCATTCCACCTCCTATATCGTGCTGAATTGTATAGGCTTGAATGGCCTTTTGCTGCTCCTCCAACCTCTGAAGCATATATAGGGTTGAATTCCACCTCGTTACCACTTCTTGCTTCAGATGATGGCAGGGCAGGTTCAGGCGTTTTTGGTGTTGCTCCAGTCTTCTGTACGTGGTGCCTGTACGCCGAAAGTGTCCCGCAATTCTTCTGGCCACCGACAGCATCTCTTGCACGCCCCTGTCGTTTTTTAAAAAATTCTGCACCACCAAATTCAAGGTATGTGCAAAACATGGGACGTGCTGGAATTTGCCCAGATTTAATGCACACACAATATTGCTGGCGTTGTCCGATGCCACAAATCCACAGGAGAGTCCAATTGGGGTAAGCCATTCCGCGATGATCTTCCTCAGTTGCCGTAAGAGGTTTTCAGCTGTGTGCGTATTCTGGAAACCGGTGATACAAAGCGTAGCCTGCCTAGGAAAGAGTTGGCGTTTGCGAGATGCTGCTACTGGTGCCGCCGCTGCTGTTCTTGCGGCGGGAGTCCATACATCTACCCAGTGGGCTGTCACAGTCATATAGTCCTGACCCTGCCCTGCTCCACTTGTCCACATGTCCGTGGTTAAGTGGACATTGGGTACAGCTTTTCGGTATCTCCTGCCTAGAGAAATGGAACCTAGATGGTATTTGGTACCGGGGACACAGTACCTCCAACAAGTCTCTAGTTGGCTCTGCAGTAATGATGGATACCGGAACCACGTTTCTCACCACCCAGGATGCCAAGGCCTCAGTTATCCGCTTTGCAGCAGGATGACTGCTGTGATATTTCATCTTCCTCGCAAAGGACTGTTGGACAGTCAATTGCTTGGTGGAAGTAGTAAAAGTGGTCTTACGATTTCCCCTCTGGGATGACCATCGACTCCCAGCAGCAACAACAGCAGCGCCAGCAGCAGTAGGCGTTACACGCAAGGATGCATCGGAGGAATCCCAGGCAGGAGAGGAATCGTCAGAATTGCCAGTGACATGGCCTGCAGGACTATTGGCATTCCTGGGGAAGGAGGAAATTGACACTGAGGGAGTTGGTGGGGTGGTTTGCGTGAGCTTGGTTACAAGAGGAAGGGATTTACTGGTCAGTGGACTGCTTCCGCTG
Source organism: Pseudophryne corroboree (assembly GCF_028390025.1). Classification (NCBI taxonomy): domain Eukaryota; kingdom Metazoa; phylum Chordata; class Amphibia; order Anura; family Myobatrachidae; genus Pseudophryne; species Pseudophryne corroboree. The sequence continues at coordinate 275,417,958 of NC_086447.1, read as the reverse complement.
TCGCCCAAAGTTTTTGAACTTGTCACTGACTTATTATGAATGCGCTGCAGGTGACGTATAAGGGAGGATGTTCCGAGGTGGTTAACGTCCTTACCCCTACTTATTACAGCTTGACAAAGGCAACACACGGCTTGACAAATGTTGTCCGCATTTCTGTTGAAATACTTCCACACCGAAGAGCTGATTTTTTTGGTATTTTCACCAGGCATGTCAACGGCCATATTCCTCCCACGGACAACAGGTGTCTCCCCGGGTGCCTGACTTAAACAAACCACCTCACCATCAGAATCCTCCTTGTCAATTTCCTCCCCAGCGCCAGCAACACCCATATCCTCCTCATCCTGGTGTACTTCAACACTGACATCTTCAATCTGACTATCAGGAACTGGACTGCGGGTGCTCCTTCCAGCACTTGCAGGGGGCGTGCAAATGGTGGAAGGCGCATGCTCTTCACGTCCAGTGTTGGGAAGGTCAGGCATCGCAACCGACACAATTGGACTCTCCTTGTGGATTTGGGATTTCGAAGAACGCACAGTTCTTTGCGGTGCTTTTGCCAGCTTGAGTCTTTTCATTTTTCTAGCGAGAGGCTGAGTGCTTCCATCCTCATGTGAAGCTGAACCACTAGCCATGAACATAGGCCAGGGCCTCAGCCGTTCCTTGCCACTCCGTGTGGTAAATGGCATATTGGCAAGTTTACGCTTCTCCTCCGACAATTTTATTTTAGATTTTGGAGTCCTTTTTTTACTGATATTTGGTGTTTTGGATTTTACATGCTCTGTACTATGACATTGGGCATCGGCCTTGGCAGACGACGTTGCTGGCATTTCATCGTCTCGGCCATGACTAGTGGCAGCAGCTTCAGCACGAGGTGGAAGTGGATCTTGATCTTTCCCTAATTTTGGAACCTCAACATTTTTGTTCTCCATATTTTAATAGGCACAACTAAAAGGCACCTCAGGTAAACAATGGAGATGGATGGATACTAGTATACTTATGGATGGACGAGCGACTGCCGACACAGAGGTAGCTACAGCCGTGGACTACCGTACTGTGTCTGCTGCTAATATAGACTGGATGATAATGAGATGAAATCAATATATATTATATCACACTAGTACTGCAGCTGGACAGGTAGATATATTTATTATGTAATGACTGATGACGGACCTGCTGGACACTGTCAGCTCAGCAGCACCGCAGACTGCTACAGTAAGCTACTATAGTAGTATGTATAAAGAAGAAAGAAAAAAAAAACCACGGGTAGGTGGTATACAATTATGGATGGACGAGCGACTGCCGACACAGAGGTAGCTACAGCCGTGGACTACCGTACTGTGTCTGCTGCTAATATAGACTGGATGATAATGAGATGAAATCAATATATATTATATCACACTAGTACTGCAGCCGGACAGGTAGATATATTTATTATGTAATGACTGATGACGGACCTGCTGGACACAGTCAGCTCAGCAGCACCGCAGACTGCTACAGTAAGCTACTATAGTAGTATGTATAAAGAAGAAAGAAAAAAAAAACACGGGTAGGTGGTATACAATTATGGATGGACGAGCGACTGCCGACACAGAGGTAGCTACAGCCGTGGACTACCGTACTGTGTCTGCTGCTAATATAGACTGGATGATAATGAGATGAAATCAATATATATATATATAATATCACTAGTACTGCAGCCGGACAGGTATATATATTTATTATGTAATGACTGATGACGGACCTGCTGGACACTGTCAGCTCAGCAGCACCGCAGACTGCTACAGTAAGCTACTATAGTAGTATGTATAAAGAAGAAAGAAAAAAAAAAAACACGGGTAGGTGGTATACAATTATGGATGGACGAGCGACTGCCGACACAGAGGTAGCTACAGCCGTGGACTACCGTACTGTGTCTGCTGCTAATATAGACTGGATGATAATGAGATGAAATCAATATATATATATATATATATATATATATATATATATAATATCACTAGTACTGCAGCCGGACAGGTATATATATTTATTATGTAATGACTGATGACGGACCTTCTGGACACTGTCAGCTCAGCAGCACCGCAGACTGCTACAGTAAGCTACTATAGTAGTATGTATAAAGAAGAAAGAAAAAAAAAAACCACGGGTAGGTGGTATACAATTATGGATGGACGAGCGACTGCCGACACAGAGGTAGCTACAGCCGTGGACTACCGTACTGTGTCTGCTGCTAATATAGACTGGATGATAATGAGATGAAATCAATATATATATATAATATCACTAGTACTGCAGCCGGACAGGTATATATATTTATTATGTAATGACTGATGACGGACCTGCTGGACACTGTCAGCTCAGCAGCACCGCAGACTGCTACAGTAAGCTACTATAGTAGTATGTATAAAGAAGAAAGAAAGAAAAAAAAACCACGGGTAGGTGGTATGCAATTATGGATGGACGAGCAACTGCCGACACAGAGGTAGCTACAGCCGTGGACTACCGTACTGTGTCTGCTGCTAATATAGACTGGATGATAATGAGATGAAATCAATATATATATATATATAATATCACTAGTATTGCAGCCGGACAGGTATATATATTTATTATGTAATGACTGATGACGGACCTGCTGGACACAGTCAGCTCAGCAGCACCGCAGACTGCTACAGTAAGCTACTATAGTAGTATGTATAAAGAAGAAAGAAAAAAAAAAAAACCACGGGTAGGTGGTATACAATATTATATATATATTATATACAATTTTATATATATATATATATATATATATATTAAACTGGTGGTGACTGGTGGTCAGGTCACTGGTCACACTATCAGCAACTTGCAAGTAGTACTCCTAAGCAGACAATCACAATATATATTATACTGGTGGTCAGTGTGGTCACAATGGCAGTGTGGCACTCTGGCAGCAAAAGTGTGCACTGTACGTTATATGTACTCCTGAGTCCTGCTCTCAGACTCTAACTGCTCCCCACTGTCAGTGTCTCCCCCACAAGTCAGATAATATACAGTCACACTATCTATCACTTCAGCAAGTAACTAGTACTCCTCCTAATGCTTCCCAAAATTACTACTGTGTCTCTCTCTACTGTCTCACTCTCTTCTCTATAAACGGAGAGGACGCCAGCCACGTCCTCTCCCTATGAATCTCAATGCACGTGTGAAAATGGCGGCGACGCGCGGCTCCTTATATAGAATCCAAGTCTCGCGATAGAATCCGAGCCTCGCGAGAATCCGACAGCGGGATGATGACGTTCGGGCGCGCTCGGGTTAACCGAGCAAGGCGGGAAGATCCGAGTCGCTCGGACCCGTGTAAAAAAACATGAAGTTCGGGCGGGTTCGGATTCCGAGGAACCGAACCCGCTCATCCCTACATTTTACCTGTATCCTTTCCTGATCATTGGACACGTTCTCAGAAGTGATGAGCCTATATTGAATGAGAGTGTACTGTGTATATATATCCAGCTCCGTTACCTATAGCACAGAATAGGCTAAAATTCCACATGGAAATCTTGTAACCTTTACTGGAGCAGGACAATAGAATACTGAAGGTTTAGAACACGGGCAATCTATCTTACGTTCCTATGGGAAGATGGTGTATAGTTCTTGTTGGAGCTAAAGTTCACCGCTATTAATATCTTCAGCAGATTGAAAGCATCAGGGATTAGACAAACACGGACACACATCATGTAATAGGCACCCCAGAGCTTGATATGTTACTAAGGGGGTAATTTAGACCTGATCGCTGCAGCAAATTTGTTAACTAATGGGTAAAACCATGGGGGTAATTCAGACCTGATCGTAGCAGCAAATTTGTTAGCAGTTGGGCAAAATCATGTGCACTGCAGGGGGCGCAGATATAACATGTGCAGAGAGAGTAGATTTGGGGGTGGTGTGTTACGCTGCACAGAAACAAAATAACCCACCCAAATCTAACTCTCTGCAAATGTTATATCTGCCAGACCTGCAGTGCACATGGTTTTGCCCAACTGCTAACAAATTTGCTGCTACGATCAGGTCTCAATTACCCCCTATGTGCACTTGCGGGGGGGGGCAGATATAACATGTACAGAGAGAGTAAGATTTGGGTAGGGTGTGTTCAAACTGAAATATATATTGCAGTGTAAAAGTCAACCAGCCAGTATTTACCCTGCACAGAATCAATATAACCCACCCAAATCTAACTCTCTCTGCACATGTTATATCTGCCCCACCTGCAGTGCACATGGTTTTGCCCATTAGCTAACAAATTTGCTGCTGCGGTCAGGTCTGAATTAGGCTCTACGTTTTATAATGAGTGAACAATCACTTTCCCAAACTGCATAAATAAAATATGCCAGTGGTCTTGTAAGGTCAGGCAGTATTATGCAATTAACATTAGAACATTCTGTTTTCCTTTTACAAGGATTATTCTTTTCCTTGTCAGTATTTGCAAACCACATTTTCTCCAGGGACTAAAAAATTCACATGGACATAACAAACAAAGTTTTCCCATGTGTCACATCATCATAACATTTCTTTCATTAATTTCTCATCAGTTGTGTTAATGATGCTACATACCCTACAGCCTTGTTCCTGTAACCTACCTGTGTTCTGGGCAGATTTGTAGTGTGACAGTTTCCACTGCAGGCCAGTGTGCCTAAAATAAATGCATACACCATGTCACGTTTCATTGTCTTCACTAGACTCAATAGGAAGTAGGACTACAGACTCCATATCCACTTATAATGCAATAAAAGTCATAGGAATTGTGTCATATAACTTTATTGCTGTAATTGTATAACAAATAATTCCTGGTTGCAGGGGCGTAGCCAGAACTTTGTGGGCCCCATAGCAACATTTTGAAGGGGCCCCCGTCCCAATGCTTCTAGAGAGACACTTCTCTGTAGCAGTTGATAAATTTATGCCCTATTATATTTAATGTTATGCCCCATAGTAGTGCCCTAGTTTCTTTCATGAATCGTAGTAGTGCTTAAGTTTACCCTATGTCACATTTCAGAGCTGCCAGTACACATTATGCCACACAGTACCCCCAATTCACATTATGATATATAGTGCTCCACGTTCATATTGTGCTTCACTACAGTGCCCCCCGGTTCATATTATATAATGTTAAGATGCCCTCCAGTTCATTTTATACCACACTACAATGAGCAGGTCCAGGGGCATTCCTAGATATTTTGCAGGCCCCAAGGAAAAAGTTTGAAAGGACCCCTACATACCACCCAAACTCGAAAAATATATACAACACATGTAACTTTGACAGGGAAGGTGGGCCCCTCTCAGCTCCAGGTCCCATAGCAGCTGCACTGTCTGCACCTATGGTAGCTACGCCCTTGCCTGGTTGGCTGTTTTAGATTGAGGTCATCCTCATTTTGAGAACCACTGTTCTAAACCAAATGTATATATTATACTTAGTATACACCACTTATTACAGTTTTTCATAATAGATATAAGCTTTTCATTTAGTTATAAGGATAAGTTCACACAAAACTGTGCAGCATGTCTGAATCCATTTGCTAAGCATATTGTGTGTGATTGCTATTTTAGAACAAATCATATTAGAAACTAAAGGAAAGGCACAAGATATACATTGTAGTTTGTAGGGAGACCATATGCTATTCCTCTACAGAGCATCTTCTTCCTCATTACAGCTTGCTTTTTAGAGCATTACTTCCCCTTAGGCTTTTTATCAGTACTGAATATACAGTCGGCCACACTACAACTCTACACTAGGCAACTTTATGTTATTAAAAGGACTGTACAGCCATCTTGCTGTAACAGCAACAGTGGCCCATCCAACGGAACTTTTATAACCAACCATATCATCATCATCATCATCATCATCATCCCTTTTCTATGCACCTGATTTAGGAAATTCTTTATCAATATATCTGGAGATTAAATGTATTAAAATAACAGTTATCGGGGGGGGGGGGGGGGCAGTGTGTATCTGGGAGATCAGTGGTGTCAGACTGCCATACCTCTCATCCTAAATCCATGGATAAGTGTGAAAGCAGCAGAAGCCTCCCAGCTACTCTCGTAGGGCTCTAACTAACCCGGATGAAGTGCTGCGTTTTGGGAATCGGATAACGGTAGCACATATAGTAATGGGCCTGATTTTGAGTCATAGGCAATGCCGCTGTTCACGGAGCTGAGCAATTTTATGCTACAGTGCATGTGCAAAAATCCCTAAAAACTGGTGCAGTGCCTGCATTACACAGTGTGATGCTGGACAGTCCTGGGCTTTGGTTATTCAGACACACGAAGATGGTCGTGTCACAAGCTGAACTGGTTGCTATCTCAGACACTTAATCACTCACATTGGAGGCTGTACTCTGATGGAAATCTGCACTTTGGGGCGGTGCAACTTTCATTGGTGCAAAAGATAGTTTGGTCACACAGAGTGGGTGTCTCAGACCTTGCACAGTCAGACGCACACTAAAAACACTAGGGGAAGGGCTGGCACTAGAATTAGCTAAAAGTTGCAGATGCTGCTACGGCAAAAACGCTAAAGCAGTTGTAGTAATGTGTGACTCTGAATCAGCCCTAATGTCCCAGCAGCATCATCCTGGGGGTCCGCATAGGCAAAGCTCATAGTGGAACTCAGTGTATTCTGTCTGCCAGGGATTCCAGGGGGAGCTGATCTGATCTGGCCAAACCTTCTGTAGCCAAATTTGTCTTGGATGTGGCACTAGACCCTAGTGACATAGCCCTGGTTACTGTATGCCTGGATGGAAGTTCCAGATAAAATGTCCCTCACCCAGACTTAAAGGCAAGGGTGCCTAAAGGGAAGTGAGCCTCCCTGGCAGATGTATGCACATGGAAGTAGGGCAGTGAACACCCACACACACACACCCACCCACACACACCCACACCTTCCAACCTTTAAATTAAATAAATTCATGGAATAACATGACTGGACTGACCCTCATGGAAAAAATGGGAGGGTCAGGGAGAATTGGTTAAACAGTGGTGGCTGGTTTACCCTCTCCAGCACTGTATGTAGAAACTGTATAAAAGTTAGTTACATACTGTTTGTATAGTTGTTAACATCACTACATCCATTGGTGTGTGTATACAGTAACAGTTCCTATAAGCACTGTATGAGCCAGCAAGTACCATGACATACAAGATCATATTTGTTCATGTAAAACACTGATCTTGGCTGTGTCACTGTGACCAAGAGATTAAAGGGCATGCTTTAATCCACCCCCGGCTGTCCTGCTTTGAGCTCTGGATTCCTAAGCCAGCACTCTGCCAGCTATTCAGCTGTCTCGATTCAGACGGTCAGGAAGAATATAGACAGTGTGTAGCGTAAAGGTGTCGCAGCAGCTACACCTTACCCAAGAAACATCAGCAATTCCAAGTGCCAGCATAGGAACCTGGTGGTGGCAGAAATGTCTCTTCTAACATTGGGCCTAATTCAGAGTTGATCACAGCAGCAAATTTGTTAGCAGTTGGGCAAAACCATGGGGGTCGTTCCGAGTTGATCGCACGTAGCAACTCTTTGCTGCCCGTGTGATCAACTAGACGCCGCCTATGGGGGAGTGTTTTCTGCATAGCAAGGCTGCGATTCTTTGTGCAGCCCCGCTATGCAAAAAATGTTTTGTGTAAAACAAGATCAGGGTAAGACTTACTTACCCTGTGCGATGAATCCAGCATTGCAGGTCCCAGAATTTACGTCAGACATCCGCCTTCCAAACGCCTCGACACGCCTGCATTTGGATCTTCACTCCCAGAAAACGGTGAGTTGACGCCCCCTGGAACGCCTTCCTCCTGTCAATCTTCTTGCGGTTGCCGCTGCGACCGCTTTCTTCGCTAGTGGTGTCGCAATGCAGGCACAGCACACGAAGCGCAGCGTGCAATCGGGTCAGAATGACCCCCCATGTGCGCTGCAGGGGGGCAGATATAACATGTGCAGAGAGAGTTAGATTTAGGTGTGTTCAAAGTGAAATCTAATTTGCAGTGTAAAAATAAAGCAGCCAGTATTTACTCTGCACAGAAACAAAATAACCCACCCAAATCTAAGGGTGTGTACACATGGTGAGATCCTTGCTATGCCCGATTTTTACTTGCGATTTCCCTTGAACTCCCCAGAGGCCAGATAGCACAGATTTTGACTAACTTTTCTTGAGATATGGACTATGTGTGCATACGATTTTGGCTTATGTGAGATTTTGGCTTATGTGAGATGTCATTGACATGTCAGATGAACTAGATAGTACACCGATCTAGCAAGGATTGACTTGCCTGCACAGTCTATCTTTTCTTGCGATGCCGACCTGGCGGGACCGCGCATCGGGATCGCAAGGTGACTTTCACCTTGCGATCTGCACTAATTTTTCTTGAGATTTTGACTATATAGTCAAAATCTCAAGAAAATATCTCACCGTGTGTACACACCCTAACTCTCTCTGCAAATGTTATATCTGCCACACCTGTAGTGCATATGGTTTTGCCCAACTGCTAACAAATTTGCTGCTGCGATCAACTCTGAATTACCCCCATTGACACTACATTCAAGTGCAGCAGTTGATATTTACACTTGGAGCATGACTGGTTGGATCAGTCAGAACTGGTAGTAAAAGTCAGTGACAGCTTGTTGCTGACAACCAGCGGAAACTCCATAAAGAACGCTGGGCATACTGGCAGAGAAGCCAAGCGCAGCCTCAGTTGGATCTTTTCCCAAGGGGCCCATACAATTCCTTTATGTTGTGAGGGTGTCATTATTTGGGTTTATATAGTCTGCAATACTACTTCCATTGATTCTACATTTGAAGCTAATTAATAAAGATATGTACAGGTACAGGGTCTTAAGGGGCCTGCATACTAAACGATGCTTGCAATTTTAACGATGATTAATCTGAATGATGATCGATCATCATCCAAATTGACTTGCATTGCAAAGTGACAGAGAACCAACAATGAACGACCGTGGGGCCACGCATCATTCGTCGTTGGTGCATAAACACGGAGCAATATGAATGATTTCATATTGCCATATGATCGCCATACACATCGGCAAATGTGTAGGGCGCATAAGTTAGAAACAAGGAGGAATTGCTATATTTTCTATCAATTTCACTAACATTGCACATACACCAGCCCTGGCCAACCTGTAATTCTCCAGCTATTGTGAAACTACATATCCCTGCATGCCCTGATAGAGTTTCAGCATTCCCTAATAGCAAAACTGTGTCAGAGCATGCTGGGACTTGTGGTTTCCAAACAGCTGGAGAGCCACACGTTGGCCATGTCTGACAAATACCAATACATTCTGCAGTATTTAATCACTCATAGCTTTCAAGGATCATTTAATGAATATCGAACTACTTTAGTTCATAGTTAGAGATTACACCTAAACCCCAGAGTTTCCTGTAGATATCCTAGAACAAACAGATATTTATGCAACTTTATAACACAGACTGACATAATAGTTATTTGAAATTCTATCTGCCCATGTTAAATGTTGTCCCTAAATGCAGTGTATGTGTATTGTACAGTATGTAAGCGTAAACAGGGATTGGTGGCTCTTTTTCCCATGTGGAGCAGTTGTTGGTGAAGAGACATCAATGGATATCACCCCTAGTAATTATTATTCATGTCTTGTGTTGCGGATAAGCGGACGGAACACGCTGCTGCGGAAACAAAGCTCATTACATTCCACACTTCTGCCAGATTCTCTTCTCAGTAACAGATTGAGAAGAAACAGTACTTTCTTTAAAGAAAAATGAAACTTTAAAAGAATACTGCATTGATAAACAGTACATTTATAACAGTCACAGTTTTGGATGCAACATATATCTTGACATACAGTCATATGTCATGACATACAGTTCTTTTTTGCATTTTAATTTCTTACATCATGGAATTTCCTTCATTAACAACAAATAAAAACTGACAATAATTAATGAATTAATTACATAAGTATTCATTGCCATAGTTCTAAGACTTGCTGGGAGCTTGTTTATGGTTTGCCCATTGTCCTGGTGGAAAATGTTCTCCTCAGGCCTCTGTCTTTAAGGCTGCCAGTGGTTTTCCTACATCTTGTGCTCTGAAAGGTTTTGAAACACAGAAGAATCTTGTAAGCATTATGCTTCCACCCCCATGCTTCATGCTGGGGATAATGTTCTTGGGGAATTGCCCTTTTTTCGGCTTGCACCAAGCATTGCGCTTGAAGTTCTACAAGTTAAAAATTTAAAGTTTGGTCTGATTGGACCACAAATTTTTCCTCTATTTAACGTACGTGTCTCCTGGCAAATTGTGATTTGTGCTTTGTGGGAATGCACTTACTAACATATCAGAGACAAACAGAAATAGAAGATACACAGCAATCTTTACAATGGTTAGGCATGACGCTCTCAGACACATGAACAATAAATCATGTCTACAATCCCAGCGTATGAAGACCAGATTCAATGTTGCAGTGAATGGTCACACGCAATCACTCTTGTTTAATATGTGAATGTCATCCAGATTCCACTGGTTACAGATAAGCTTTGTGGTTTCATATCTCACAAATTGACCCATTGTTACGTTTAAAAGGCCAAATAGGCTCATGCTGAGCTCCAGTATTTTCCATAATCATCAGTTCTCTTCCATCTACCAACTATTGATGGTCCTATGTGTCAGTTGCAAGAATAGTTATGCACTGATAATATATATATATATGTCCAGAACACCGGTACTCCACTCTTTTATATAATTTGCCTGGGGTGTCCTCGGCATGGTAGCATTCAGTAGGTAGCTTCCCAAAAGGCAGAGGCACTCCTTGGTCTTGTAATAAATAGCAACCGCAAACAAGTTTTGAAATCTGACGTTTTGTGAAAATATAAATATATATACAGTATATATATATATATATATATGTGTGTGTGAGTGCTTGTGAATAATACAATAATTTTAATTTAGATGTAATTATTTACAGAACAGACTAATGAGAGGATTACACATAGGCAATAGTAAACTTTGAGTTTATTGTGAACATAAGTTTACGGTCATAAAATGACAGACACATTTGTGTATACACACAGTGTGTATATTAATGGCATACCTTATTTTTTTCTTGCAGTCTGTTCCAGAAATTGGGAATAAATATTATGTGGAATTTACAGCCAGAGTCTCCCAAACTATGGTAAGTCTGTAATTTATCATGATTGCACATGATAAATAGTGAATAGTGTGCATGCCAGGGTATGTCTGACAGCCACATCAGAGATGTCACATTGCCCTGTACACTACATGGTTTAACTACTGAGAACTCTTCTGTTCTGTAGGAAAATATTGGACTATGCACAGCAACAGTTTTCTTCCAACAAGAGAAACCGCGACCTGCCATTAATGTCAACTGTTCTAGCAACAAAATCCAGAAGCAAGCCCGAGACGAGGACTACAATTTCTACAAGCTGATGAAGGAACAAACTATACCTATTACTGGAGGTCACATACCTGGTGAGATGTTTGCTTTTACAGTGTCACGTAAGAATTAGAATTAGATCACGTTAGAATTAGAACACTATCAGGCATATCCAGTTAGCCACATCATTTTTTGGATATTAAAAAGAAATAAAAATTGGGGAACAGCGTTTCCCCCCAAAAAATGAAAATAAAAAAATAAATAAATATTGGGCAACAGTAATAAAGGATATTACTATCCTAAAGAAAAAAATATACATTTAAAATGCTGCAAATGGCTGCCGTTTTTTTTTTTTTATAAATTAAAAATTAAAAAAGGAAACGATTTTTATTTAATTACAAATAAATGAAATTAAAAATGCAACAAAAAAATAGTAGAAAAAAGGAGATTTTGGAGTAATATGTAGCCATTTTAAAGTTAAAATTTTTTTATAAAAAGATAAAGAGCAATTATTTTTTGTTTTAATAAATATTTTAAGAATATTTGGGCTGTATAAAAAAATCTTTTGGGGTAATTTAAGGAAAAAAAAAATTTTCATCCCAATAATGACATGTAATTATTGGGCCAATTGAAAATTTTCAATTGCCTAATTAGTCATTAGGGGGGGTTGTCCATAGGTTCTGGAGGGGTCCCCTACATTTTTACTTCAAAATATGTATTTTAAAAAATTTTAGACTTGCTCTTAGGCTGTGAGAAAAAAACCACAATAATTCCTATAAATTACCACAAACAATTTTCTAGCCAGCAATTGGATAGGAAAAATCTTGTGACTGCGGGGGGAAAAAGCCTGTGGCGCAGGGGTTTTTAAATTTTTGCCTGCTATTGAATATGCTTGTATATTTTAAAATGTGGCTGCTATATTTCAGCACATATAGGTCATGGGTTACTTGGTCATTATCTACTAATTTATGCAGTTATATCAGTGAGTAAGTATTCTTGTTACTTAATACACTTGTGGTTAGATGTATTGCTGTCATGCTTTAGTAATGAGATAATGTATTTTTATGTATCCAGATTACGCACCAGCAATATTAATACTTGTTCTTAGTGACCTACAGTCAGGGCAGTGATAAGACAACATAGAGTTCGTATTTCCCCAATTACCTACTGTATGTAACCATACCGCTGCATGGCCATCACATTTGTTGGCTCTGTGAAAGCCTGGGCAGTAGGAAGTTTTATTGTATTGAAAAAGTAAACAAGTATCTGAAATAGTACTAGATCAAAACACTATAATGGACATATGGGTATTTGTTGTGAGTTGAAAACGCAGACGACCAGGTTCTGGGATACAATGTGTTAAATATGGAAACTGACATAGGACATTTCAAAAAGGATAAGCATTAATTTATCTAAGTTACAATAATGAAAACATGCAAGTAAATAACAAAGTAGCCTCAGTTACAATAATAGCAAGAACAAATTACAATACTCAGCTCTTATCGCAGATATTTTAAGATCTGTCCCAGATAATGGTCATCGATTAAGTAGTTTAAATAATGTAGTCCAGTCGTCTTCAGGGTCCCTCTTTAATACCTTAATTATTAAACTGAAGTGGGTTTGTGGAAGACTGGATCCGCAGCAGCCAAAATCAGCTTTGATCGGAACTGATCTGCTTCGTGTAAGTCTCTAGGCTTTATATATAGTATTCTTGCAAAAATACGCTAACATTGTCACCCAATACAGTATTGCAATGTATTATATATAAAGCCACATATTTTATAGAATATACATATTATAACATTTTGGGTGTCTTATAGGTATGTTTCTTTCCACCATGTTGTCTATACTTCTAATAAAGCTGTAATGGTTGTGTCTGTACATAGGTGTTTTTTTTAAAGAAATGTACCCCTTGGGACTGTGTATGGGGATCAGTACTAAATGCCGCCGGTCGGAATCCCGGCGGTCGAAATACCGACGCCGGAATCCCGACCACACAATCCCGACAGGGGTGGTGAGCGGAACGAAGCCCCTTGCGGGCTCGCTTCGCTCGCCACGCTGCGGGCACGGTGCCTCGCTACGCTCGGCACACTATTATATTCTCCCTCTATGGGTGTCGTGGACACCCACGGAGGGAGAATATGTCGGGATTGTGGCGGTCGGGATTCCGGCGTCGGTATTTCGACCGCCGGGATTCCGTCCGGCGGCATCCTGACCGCATCCCTGTGTATGAACTAAGGAGACAATTCATTTTTTTCTAAATTTTTATTTGTCTGTACGTTTCAGCATCACACAATGTAAAAACTACGGTCAGAGGAGCAATTAAGGAGAAAACAAATGCTTGACAATATACATTACAATATTACTGTCTTTGTAAAATTAGTTCCACTGAGCAATAACAGACATCCATGATAAAGCCTTGGACAGACGCTAGTTATGTATATAAAGTACAGGTAGTCATACCTTGCCCTGTCTGACATCGTGGCATAGATGGCTAATGAGTCTCCATCTGCTTTCTCAGACAGTTTTGGGTATATTGACCCACAATTTGAACCTGTGTGGAACCTGGCTATTTTGGGAAGCAGCTACCTTATATGGGAAAAGACCACAGAGAACCGAGAATACAGCATGGCACAAATCAGAAGTGTAAAGCAATTGGTAAGAATCAATAATACTTTACATCTTATTATGTCTTAATTTTAGCATTGTGGACTGTGATAAGGCATTTCTCCAAATAAATAGCATGCTTGGTTGTAGAATGTTGTTCAGAAGGTTCCATTTCAGAGCACAAGATCCTCTACATACAGAGGCACCAGGGTGATAGTCATCTCCTTTCCTTTTGGGGCCAACACCTAGCAGCTATGCTCAATTAGATCCTGGAGTGGACAAAACAGGATATTACCAAATAGTGGGTTTATACTGAGGGGGTGGATTCCAATCTCTTATGTAGGTTCCTCAAATATTTCACATTTATCTCAGTCAACTACTGGACCTTCCCTGCATTGTTGACGTTAACTGATGGAATTCAGAGGTAGCCATAACTTACAAGAAGACTTCCCACTGGGACCGCGCCCAGCTTCTGTTGCAGGTTGGACTGATTTGCACATAACTATTTTGGGTGACTTCGCTCCACAGGGTTCCTTTTGCTCCCTTTCCTCACTGTGTGAAGACAGACTTCTTCCCCTCACTGATCTCTTGATATACTGAAAATGGCGTTCTCTCCTTACAGCAGTAAGCAGACCGTGGTCCCCAACAGAGACTCTATGTTTGCTCTTGGTACATGTACATCCACTACTACCTCAAATATTACTTATTATCTTGGAAGATACGTTCTCTCACAGGGGCCCATTTAGTGAATAATATTTGCGGCTATATCCCCATTAACACCAGTTTTCAGGGGTTAGCCACAAATACTATATATCCCTGCAATGTAAGAAGGAAGGATCGCAGCAGGTATTTCCGATACCTGATGAGATCCCTCCATTGCCGCCCACAGCACCCATAGGTTTCTATGATGCGATGCTGCCCGATTTACCAATATCCGGAATGTCCAGGTTGCATTGCAAATGTTATCATTGATAAATAGGCACTATAAGCACTCGGACAAGAATGAGTTACATAAGCCACCTTATAAAATGGAATAAGGTGTACCAAGTGACTGGTGCCTTCTCTTGTAGGGTTGGGGCCGTGTTACCGACGGTCAGCATCTTGCCCCCGGAATGCTGGCGGTGGGGGAGAGCAGAACGAAGTCCCTTGCGGGCTCGGTAATCTATTCCCACTCTATGGTTTTCATGGACACCCACGAGTGGGAATAATCCCTTCTAGTTAGCATGCCGACTGTCTTTGTTTGGGAAGAAGGGAGAGGTTATGTGGGTGGTCTTCTGTTTGCCGGCGGCCGGGCTCCCGATGACTAGCATACCGGCGCCGGAATCCTGACCGCCGGCATACCAACACCTTTTCTCCCTGGAGGGAGAAAATATAGCGAGCCCGCAAGGGTCTCATTTGCGCTTGCCCAGCTGTCAGTATGCCGGCGGTCGGGATTCTGGCTCCGGTATGCTGGTCGCCGGGAGCCCGGCCACCGGCATACACTACTACACCCGGTTATGTGACCGTCCGTCACATAACTACATCCCCTGTTATAGTGCTGTGGTAGTTGAAACTCAATACAATATTATTTATTTATAGATTATTTATTAACCGTTTTTTATGTAGTGCAGCATATTCCGTTGCGCTTTACAACTGGAACAACAGTAATAGAGCAAAACTGAGTATAACAGACAGACATAGAGGTAGGAAGATCCTGCTCGCAAGCTTACAATCTATAGGGAAATAGGAATTGATACAAGGAATAGATGCTACCTATTGCATAATGGTTCTGCCGGATTACAAAAGTTCTTAATAGTCTGCATGATATGGTCACACAGCAATGCTGGCCTGGGGTCAGGAGGATGTGAAAGTGAATAAAGACAAAATACAGATGTGTCCTCTTGCATCCTTGCTGCAGTCACGCTTAACAGCCCTTGAAGTCGCACCGTCTTTTTTTTTGTGTGTGAAAATGCGTCTTAGACGCAATGGAATGGAACAGGACGCAAAGCAGCTTTTGCTGATTAAAATGATATGCAGCATGCCTATATTCTGTGTGTATAATGCCACGTTAGTGTTTTCCATGTCGACCTATTAACCCTGTCTACAATTTACCGTCAACCTTTTGTATTGTCTACTTTATCATGTCTACTTTTTGACCCTATCGACCTTTTCACCCTGTCAACCTTTTGACTGTCCAACATATGGTGTCTATCTATTGACTGTCTATCTAGACACTGTCTATCTATTATACCACATTCGTAGCATAGCATTTTGTATACAAATACAGTGGCAGTCACACACATAATATAGGCATGCTGCATATCATTTTAATCAGCAGTAGCTGCTTGTGCGTCCTATTATATTACTTTGCACATTTTCACAGAAAAAAAGGCAAAAAAAAAGCTCAGCGCTAGAGTCACACGGCACTTATGGGTTATGTGTAATGTGACTTGTAGCGCACGGAGCAAAGATGTAAGAGGACGCATCTGTATATGAGAGGTTATGTGTAGACCAGAGGTTCTCAAGGCACCCCAACGGTCCAGGTTTTAAGTATATCCATGGCTCAGCACAGATGGTTAAATCAAATTCACTGAGGTACTAATTAAGTCACCTGTGGCCAAGCATGGGTATACTTAAAACCTGGACCGTTAGTGTGCCTTGAGGACCATTGTTTGAAAACCTCTAGTGTAGACTGTATAGAGGGGATTTAATTGTGCATGATAGCTTCTGAAGGTTATGGGGGAGACTCTGGAATCTGATAAGCCTGTCAGAAGAGGAGAGTTTTCAGGAAACACTTAAAGGTTTGGAGACTAGAGGAAAGTTCCAAAATTTGAAATCGTGTATGAGACAGTGTGAGGTCCTGTGCTGAAGGTGCAATAGTGCAGTCGGAGTCATCCTACATATATGGTGGACTTACCCTAAGATCATAACTTACTGAAATTAAATCTTTTACACTGTTCTGGTTACTTGGATGGAAGGTGCTGGCCGGTTGTGTGTTCTGGCTCCTGGCGTTACCAGAGACATTACACTTGGAAAACTTATATCCATGCATGATATTACTGTTTCAGCAGCAGACATGATTTTCCACAAGGTTTATCTTTTGCACCCGCACTTTCTTTGTGACAATAACACATCCTTGGTACCCCCATTCCCAATCCATACTGTATGTTAGTTTTACCTTTCATTGCTGCCTTTCTCACCCATGCTTGTTTGCTATTTCCTCTTCTGATGATCTATGTAAAAGTCTTATCCTGATATCCTTTTACTTGTTACTACTTTGCCTACGTATGGTACACCTATGTGTGTGTATTTGTGTTCACTGCTTTACAAAATAAATAATTAGAGAAAAAAATCATGCTTATTTCTTTTATTTATTTAAGATTCGAAAGGATGATTTAATTGCTTTTGACTATGATATCGATCTTCATGAAAGACCATCAGAGGTAAGTCACCATGTCGAAATTAAATGTATTTGTGAAAATAATGCTTAGTGTAAACACTGTGATTTAACACATTAATAGAGTACAAGCCTTTTTCTTCCCGTAGTACTATCCATGTCACCACAGCTCTGCTCCGCTGTATCCCTCTCCCCTTCAGTGACTCCAACAGTGTTTGCTCACCATCAGGGGCGTTTTAAGAGAGGAGGGGGCCTGTGTGCAGACTCCGGATGGGCCCCCTCTTCTCCACAGCGCCGTAGGCTCCGGCGTTGAGCCGGAGTCTACTGGACATGTGTAGGTCTCCAGAAACATGGCGCCCGCCATGGTCTGGAGACAAATTTTGAACTACGCATGCGCGGCGGCCATATTTGGTTGGACTTTTGCGACAAATGCAGCGGCTGTAGCGCTAGTCGCAGGACTCTGGAAAGGTAAGTATAAACAACATGGGTGCAGTGTGCGCCCCCCCCTGGACCCAGGGGCCTGTGTGCACTGCACACATTGCACCCATGATAGAAATGCCAATGCTCACCATACATTGGGTACAGGATCACTGAGTACAGAATTTACTCCTCCAGCTACTTGCTACTAGACGCTCCTTCAGGCTAGGGGGAGCTCTTCCCCGTTATTTGTCCTACACAGCCTATGGTGTTATAGGAATGTTTGGTACTTACAGTATGGTGCTATGGTTTGCTGTCATGGATAAAAAATTACACTTTACAACTCTTATTTTCAATTGTTTAGATGTTTATGTACACTTTGTAGAGTATTGGAAGTAAAAGATAATAAAAAATATTAATAACAATGCTTTATTTCAGGAAATGGTGCCCTGTAGTCTCCATGTTGTCTGGATGTCTGGAAAGTCACCCAAAGTGGACTATACCTGTACAGAGAATTCAGAGAATGGATCTGGAAACAAATCAGAGGAAGGATCAGCTTTCCTGGGGAATTTTAAATAATTATAGAATATCCTATCAACTATAACATTAGGAGTCAGTTATGAATATTCATGGTGTAAAAAGTTACCACTGTTTGTGAATTCCAGACTTATCACAAAAGGTGTGTTGCAATCATTATTATTTGACAAGCCCAGTATTAGGTTTAGATTTGAAAATACTTAGTAACTTCTACATTGTTCTCTTCATCTTTCAAATGTTGCCATCACCATAGTACTATTTCCATCTGTCTATGGTCTAGAACCAAAGGACAAGATCAGAGGACAACATGACTTGTACATACCTGGGTTCTTATTTCACATTCCCTAAATCCCCGTTCTAGTGTATATTGAGGGATATTTACTATAGCTGCTACTTGTGCTCAGTATAATGTGTGCCTCGGCCACAACTCACTGATAAGCTGTGGGCATAGTACATGGACTGTGTTATATATTTTCATAGTCATAGTTTTCCTTACACTTTGAAGACCAAGTGCTTCCTTTACTATTTAGCGCTTTCTGAAATCGCAGAGTCTTCAGCGGTTTTTACAATTTAATTTAAAAGACAAATTGTATTTGAGACACAGTACACCTAGTATTGAATAGAATTGCCACTTTCAATTTAGCGGCTGAAGATACGGTTGCTTTGAGAGCACTGCCTAGTAATTGTAGCCACAAGAACTTATACACATGAAAGGTAATAATATGTACACATACAAGATGCCACCTGAAAGCCTGGTAAGCGCGTTCTAGACTTTCCGTATGTCAGTTTCCACATTGCCAGCAGTGATCAGAACTGCCAACGCTCAGTAACATATAATTGTGTTGTAGGGAAGCACGCATTAATATGTATGTAGCACACTATGCTCCAGGAAAGGATTTTGAGAACACTCTTTTAAAAGTAAAGAGTATAAGGTTTTGGCAACATTTGTAAAATCCCCATGTGTATGAGCCTGACCCTCATATTACTTGTAGTCCTCTAGCATTGGAGATACAGTCACTCATATGTAGGCTATACTGTACTACTGACCCGTTACACATGATGACTGACAAATGTTATAGGTACTACTGACTCTCTATACAGTCATGTGTAAGCAATAGAAACAAAATAGTAAAACATTTTCATTACATGAAAATTATGCCTTTTCATGATTAAAATTACGGAAGACTATTTTACTTGTGTGCAATGTATACATGATTCAACAGCACATAGTAAAGTGGGCAACATCATTTAAGTCAGGATAAAAATCAGAAATGAACATTTAGAATAAAACATACAGAATTCCTGTTTCCAGTTTACAGACACTGGTGAAGTTCCAGTGCTGCTTTTACTTACTGTAAGTCACCCATATACAGCACGTATAGTGATATTCTGAGATGCACAATGATACATGTAACCCAGGAGCTTGTGCCATCAAGGAGGCAGGAGGCCACATCATGACGTTACAGCTTTCCTATCTGTGCATCCATGTGTCGATTTTCTATTTTTTCTTTACGGCACTAGTGTGTGCAGATGATAGCACAGTATGATAAACTTCAGGCACATCTGTACTAACACTGAGCTAATGAGAATGACTGCACAATAATAGTTTGCACTCACATGTATGTACAGTATAACAATTATATTGTGCATGTTTCTTTGACTTTGGTCACTAATGACATAAAAGTGAAAAGGCCACAATTGTGCACATTTTTATTGCGCACAAGCACAAAGGGACGTGTAAATATACTTGCACAAAAAGTTATTTCATTGAATACCACCTGCAAAGTACTGTAATCACCAACCTTGTCACTAACATAGGCAGCTTCTCTGAGGCTACCACATTGTCATGTTTGCAATCACTGGTAACTGCCAGAGAGCAATTTTATTAAGCAGCTTTAATGATTGAGAAACTTAGTTTTTACTTTTAAGCGGCTTATACCCAGTTACACACAGTTCAGCTGGGGCTGGTAACATTGAGCAATGCAAAGTGCCTGGCCTCCAAAATGTTCACCTATTGAATCTGATCAAGTATACACTCCTATTGCCACATGAAGGAATAGTTTGATTTGAAAACGAATGTGACCTTGAAAAGTACTGTCATCCAGTTGTTTAAGCAAGCAGCTAAATCATTGGACCAGTACAGTCTGGGATCCTCTAGGTATGGCAAACATGCTCACATATAATGTCCGGCACTGGGCCACAGAATGCATAGGGACCAATTGTTTTCCAGGCCTGTAGTTGAAAGGTTATTTCTCACACCACTCTCTGCTGAAAAAAAAACCCCAGCTTCTTAAGTTCTAACTGTGTACTTGCAAATGAATCTGAGGCACTAAAAGTGATGCACGTACTTGCATGGGCTGAGTAGGGTTATAAATCCCAACTGATCGATTGTTATTCAGTTTTGGTCAGCATAAGCTAGTTTTTGTTGAGCACATAAGAATGGTTAATAATAAAGAATATAAGTAGGTTTTATGAGATCAACACCTGTGTTTAGACAGCCAGCTGTTGTTTGTACTTTATGTAACCATGTATCACTTGTTTATTGAAATGTTCCATTAATTGTTGTCCAGAAACCACACTTCATGTAAACCGCCAAATAGAAATATATGGAATAAAAGGTCTACTATTTTAATTAAAAAGTATTGTTGTATTTTTATACTCATATTTGCAGCTTTAATACTGTATATTTTGTACTTGCTTAGATGTTATAGCTGCCATTGTTCCTATTTTCCAGTCTTGTTACATTATGTATATTGACCAACAAATTGCAAACTATTTTTTTTGCATTGGATGGAAGTTGGGACCCCCCCCCCCCATGCAAGATAGGTCAGTGCGCGTAGGTGCGCGAAAAATATATAGGGGCGTGGCCACAAAATGCCAATTCATACTACGGTGCACAGCAGTCTCCATTATTCAAATTACGCTGCACAGTATCGCCACTACACCAGGTAGAGCCCCTTTTAGGCATTACGGCAGACAGTCCCCCTATTTACACATTATGGCAGACAGCGTCCCCCTTTTTACACATTACGGCAGACAGCGTCTCCTTTTTACACATTATGGCAGACAGCGTCCCCCTTTTTACACATTACGGCAGACAGCGTCCCCTTTTTACACATTACGGCAGACAGCGTCCCCCTTTTTACACATTACGACAGACAGAATAGATAGAGAGAGAGAGAGAGACACAGACAGACAGATACTTACCATCTCTCCTCGCTGGCAGTCAGGCTCCTCGGTGCTGGCATATCCCGGGCCTCTGTGAATGCTGGGATGAGCAAAGCGCATCCCAGCATTCACAGCAGCGCCAGGCAGCCAATGTGAAAGGAGAGGGACTGCTGCAGTGGCGCTACTACCAATTACATAGCGCTGCTGCGGCTACAGTCCCCCTCCCTCCTCCTCCTCCTCCCCTGCCTCCTGCGCTGCTGCTCTCCTCCCCTGCCTCCGGCTACTCCAGAGCAGCGCAACCAGCACAGCAGAGGCGGCTTGTAAGGAGTCAATTTGACTCTTTGCAAGCCGCTGGCCGTTGCGCCCACAGGGGACTGCGCTGTGTGCCAGGCACACCTGGCACACACGTAGTTAAGGCACTGCAGGTTCATATAGGGATTGCAATGACTCCAGGGTGCACCTACACAACACTGCCTTTCACATGCTAACAAGTCTCCCTTGGAATTATTTCATACTTTTGGTAACTACAAGTATGGTAATAAATGGCTGCAGCAGCTTTGAATGACATTTTGGGTGTAAAGGCCCATACACACTGGGAGATTTTGAGCTGAAAGCAGGTCACTTTTGGTGTGTTGAGCTGCCTTCAGCTCAAAGCCGCCCAGTGTGTATGCCCCGGCGATGAGCGCTGATGTGTGCCCCCGCTTCATCGCCGGTGGCCTCCGTTCATCTGCTGGTATCACCAGCAGATGAACGGTGGGGTGGACGGCTTTCCATAACGTCCTGCTATGGAAAGCCGTTCACCCCCGCTGACATCACTGGGCAGGGGGGGAAATAGCTCAATGTGTATACACTGAGCGATTTTCAGCCCAGAGATATCAGCGATCATCGCTGTGCATACACGCTGGGCAAAAACGCCCAGTGTGTATGTACCTTTAGCGTAGCAAATGTTATGATACATATTAATTCAATATTAAGGGTGAAGAAAATACTTTTTAATTCAGGAGCCAGTCACATCGAAGAACCAACAGGCTCTAAAATAAACTAAGAACATTTCAAGTTGCAAACTCACTTCATCAATTATGTAATGTTAACAAACAGAAGTTCTAAAAAAAGATACTTTTCCCAACTATATCACAAGGTACCATCTCACCAATGGTTTTGAGCAGCAGCTAATGGGAGATAAATCCAAAAGTTATCAGGTTGAGAAGAGTGCCTAAAGTCTATCCTTTTGTACATGAGTTAAGTACTTTAGTTTAGTTGAACATGGAAATAAAAGGTGTTGTTGAGTGTGTAGTAATGATTATGTAGTAGAGTGTGCCTATGAAGCAAAACCTGTAATACAAAGATGGAGGTGGCACGTTTTCAGAGCAAACTCTACTAACTTTTTTTTTTTTTTCTGTAAAATCACAAAATCATAATCTACACACATTGGATATTATATTAGACACACCTGCTTATTAATAAAAATATGTAATTAGCAAATCTCGCCAAATGAGCACCATAAAGGCATGCAAATATGGTCAAAAGGTTCAGTTGTGCATTCTAAACAGCAGAATGCATAAGAAATGTGATCGAAGTGACCAACCTTGGACTTTTTGTTGGTGGCAGACGTTGTGGTTGATGGTGAATGATGATCCCCTGTCTAGATTTTATCAAAAATGCTGTACAGAATAAAAAGAAAACATATCATGAACAGCACTTCTGTGGGGAGAGAAAATGCCTTACTGAGAGGGAGTGAGATGAGAGGACGGCCATGTTGGCCTGAAGTGGATGTCATATAGCAGCAGGAGACTACACCAGGTTCCACTCCTGAATGCTAAGAACAGGAAAGTGAGGATACAGTACACCCAGACTCACCAACACTGGGCAGTTAGAGAGGAAGACCATTGCCTGGTCTGATGAATCTTGATTTTTGTGCGACATGCAGATATCCCTGGATCCATCCTGCCTACTGTTAATAGTTCAGGCCGGTGGTAGTATATTGGCTAGGGGACATTTGCTTGGCACAAATTATGCCCATTAATACCAAAGCTCACCTAAGTATTCTTGCTGACCATGTGCATACCTTTATGATCACCCAACTACTAATGGCTTCCTCCATCATAAAGCACAGCATCTCAATCTAGATCCATAAACGTGAGACTGAGGTCAGTGTACTCCAATGGACTCCAAATCTCATTAAAATAGAGTACCACTGGAATGTGGGGCAAAAGATTTGCAGAATGAACGTGCAGCCAGCAAATCTGCAGCAACTGTGTGATGTTATCATATCAACATGGACCAGAATCTATTAGGAACTTATCTTGCTGAATCCATCACAAGGAATACAGAAACTTTTGCTGGGGGAAGGTCGGTCCAACTCAGGACTAGGTAGATACCTAATAAAACAAGCACTGAACTGCCACCTTCTTTACAAGCTCTGTTGACAACTTAAAGAAAAAAAGTCTTGTATCTAGATTTATTTATTGTACAGTGTTGTTGTTGTATTGTTCTTTCTTATGTTGCTGTATGCAACATTTCACAACACCTAACGCTCAGCTGACATATTGTATCTTCATCCACTGGAGAACTTTGAATAGCGCACTATACCTGCAGTGTCACAAGTACTGTAATTCTAATTGAATAACACTTATTAAAAATTTGTATATCACTCACCCCACTAATAGCAGAAACAAAAACAACAATGTGACGAAGGACCTGATCGCTGCTGTGCCATCAGAAGAGGCTTTGAGATACCAAGTAGTTTGGATCAAGCTATCTGCCATACAGTAACTTCTAAATAAATGATGCGGACAGATAAAAATTCCCAAATAAATTTAACAGGATAGGAAAAATGAGTCTTACTATATTGCCAAGAAAAATTAAAGGGATAGATTAAGAAAACATTAAGAAAAAAAATGAGCGCATACAGGGATTGTAGAGAGTCTCTTTTGTACAAATTTTCTTCTATAGTATGTACAATGTCATGGCGCTGGACATGCCCTAGGTGATGTCCGTATATCTGGGTTTAACACCTCCCCCAACACACACTTGGAAATCTATTTTTTTTTTCCAGAAGAAGTTTTGAAGAGTCAGCATGTGATATACTGTGCTATCACAAAGAGACACCCAGTCTACAGTTAACAAATTTGAAGGAAGATTACACATCGTCAATAAATATTTTAAATCCGCTTTCCTATAAACAAGTTGGTATTTGAGCAAATTGCAGCTATTATCAGTATGTCAGCACATGAAAAATGTAAATGGTATAATCAAGTTCAGGGGAAGGTAGATACCTAATAAAACAAGCACTGAACTGCCACCTTCTTTACAAACTATAATCAGAGATCACGTGGACAGAGAAAAAGTACCAAGTACAGAGAAAAAGTACCATGTTACAGTCTGATTTGAAAAATGACATTTTGGAACCGATTGGTTGGTACTTTATCTCTCCAAGGTATGTTACATCTCTCCCTCAGACAGAACACATGGAAAAAGACTAACCATTATAAGCTGTAGCACTCAATGACCCAGTGCCCTAGAAGGGTGGATAGACAGGATCAGCATTGCTATGGGTGGGGATAAACTGGAAACAAGGATATGCAGGGTGAGAACCAAGAAGGTGAAGGCACTTGCCCATGAGAGATTAGAATATATGGGCATTAGCAAACTGTCTGTACCAATTTCACAGACTATATAGATTATGCCCCTTCTATCACTGATAGTGGTTATTAATAAAGGTGGAATCAAGATCCTACCAGGAATCTGTAGATGCAGATAAATTAGGTACACCGTTATACGATGCATGAAAATGACATAGACAGCCACTGACTGTGTATCTACACAATTGTTTGGGGGTTTTTTGTCCTGCAGACTCAATGGTTTATCACCCTACATTATACTGCAAAACTTGTCGAGTACAATAAGCATACTGAATCACCAAAATGTATGCTGTGTTATCATTTAACTAATTAGCAGGTAGTTAATGCCAATATATATAGTTGGTTAATGGTGAGTGAAGAGAGTGAGAAATACAGGGTGAGTCTCCCATATCTGAAATGCTTGGAAGCAGAAATATTACAAATTTCAGATATTTCAGTATTTTGGAATATTTGTATTACATAATAAAGACATCTTGGTGATGGAACCCAAGTCTAAACACAAAAAAAGGAGAGTTATGGTAGACTTGCCATTGTTAATTCTCTTTCTGCAAAGTACATAGGTTGCACAGGGAAACATTGGGGTGTAGAGTGGATCTGGATCCAGAGGCACCAACAAGTGAAGCTTTAGCTGTACGAAAAAGTAGAATTGTTTCCACATTGGTTATGGATAATTTTCAGGTTAATTAGTATAAACCAACATTTTATGAAATAACAAGGTGTAGACTCCTACAATCCCACTATTGGTGGTGCACCAAGAAGTCAGTAATTACTTACCGTATACAAATATCGAGAAAAAAAGAAAGAAGACTCCTTTCTTGGCACACTCTTACAAAGCAAATAGTATTATAATGTGTTAGATAATAAATGTTAAAACGTAACTTTTACTTCATTGTTAAAATAACGTCTTCTAATGACATACAGAGTACAATAAAATGACATACAGGGTACAATAAAAACCAGCAAGGTGGTTAGCGCAGGGAATAATTTTAGATCAATTAGTTGCCTCAAATGGGATAATAATCAGCAGAAAGGTCTAGATATAGCCTTTAACCCTCCAGAGCCCACACGTGATGTCACAAAACGATAATGGTTTTTACCGTGTCTATTACTGATGCACTCCCAAGGCTGGATGCAAATCGATGTATAAATTAGCACCTAAATTAACTATAGTTGTAGAATAGACAAAAAGATTAATCTGCTTTCAACGAAAGATTGGAGTTTGATATATACCTACTAACCCGAATATTCCCTGGGGGTCTCCCACAGGTACTAGTTCGGCCCTATAATGAATTGCTTCCAAGATCGAACGGAATTGGACGTATATTGGGGGTCATTCCGAGTTGATCGCATGCGTATGCGGCGCAGTGTGCACACGTGACGTACTTTCACAACGGCCGATGTATTTTCAGTCTCAATGGCCGCTGCAGAGTGATTGATATGAAGTGGGCGTTTCTGGGTGTCAACTGACCGTTTTCAGGGAGTGCTCGAAAAAATGCAGGCGTGCCAGGGAAAACGCAGGCGTGGCTGGGCGAACGCAGGGCGTGTTTGTGACGTCAAATCCGGAACTGAATGGTCTGAAGTGATCGCAAGCGCCGAGTAGGTCTGAAGCTACTCAGAAACTGCACAATATTTGTTTGTAGCCGTTCTGCGATGCAATCGTTCGCACTTCTGCTAAGCTAAGATACACTCCCAGAGGGCGGCGGCTTAGCATTTGCACGGCTGCTAAAAACTGCTAGCGAGCGATCAACTCGGAATGAGGGCCATAGTGTGGTATGATAGTAGATAACTCGTACACTACTCCTGAATCGATGAGAGTTCAGAAAAAGGAAAAAGTAAGATAAAGAAAAGATATGTGATAGGCGCTCTGCTTTTGGCGTTAGACAGTGTGGGGATCTTCCCCACCAGTTGGGAAACTGCCTGGGGAAGTGGTCACTGAATCACCAATGAGAGTCCAGAAAATAAGGAAATGGTGTTCAATTTAATTCAATTTTTACACAGGTGCATCCAGTGATAGAGGAGTCTATTGTGCAGAATGTCACAGAAAAATCAGCAGAAATTTAATTTATACACGGCTGCATCCAGTAATGGAGAGGTGTAATTTGCAGGGTTTCACAGAGCAATCAGCAATGAATACTAGGGTAGTGTGAGGTTCACTGTAAGGAACTGACTTGGCACACTCTATTCATATTAATTGCACATTATGCTCTCAGGACATGGACAGATTGATACATTCTTGCAACACATCAGCTAAAGAATATTATAAGTCCAAAAAATGGAAGGACTAATTATACAGAGCTGTGCCTGATCAAATGGTGCAGAATAACTAAACATCAGGTGTAGCCTTTGACAATGCCTGTAACATTTTTATATGACTGATGGCTACAGCTAGTACACAAGAAATATCTATCTATCTATATATATATATATATAAATATATATTCTCCAAAAGTCGGCGGCACTCATACAGACTGCTCAAAGCATTTTAAAAGGGTGTAAGTTTATTTTCCAACGGCGTTTCGGGGATATACCCCGTCGTCAGGGACAGCACATCACAATCTGTGATGTGCTGTCCCTGACGACGGGGTATATCCACGAAACGCCGTTGGAAAATAAACTTACACCCTTTTAAAATGCTTTGAGCAGTCTGTATGAGTGCCGCCGACTTTTGGAGAATACATGGGGCTAGTGCTACTAACCCACGGAGGGCACCACAGCAAGTATATCCATTAATCCCTTATTGGAGTGCCGGGTATCAACAGTATTCTATATATATATATCTATATCTGGGTGTGGTATGGTATGCCGGCGGTCGGGCTCCCGGCGACCAGCATACCAGCACCGGGAGACCGACCGCCGGCTAACCGACAGTGTGGCGAGCGCAAATGACCCCCACAAGGGAGAATAAGTGTCGGTATGCCGGCGCCGGTATACTGTGCGCCGGGATCCCGACAGCCGGCATACTGAAGACCACCCCTATATCTATATCTATCTAGATAGATAGATAGATAGATAGATAGATAGATAGATAGATAGATAGATAGATAGATATAATTAGCCACAGGCATAACCTTATAAAGTGCCTGCAGAATAATTAAAAAAAAAAAAATAGCTGGTGGATATACCTGGTGCACAAATTAGTATAAGTATGTGGGTAAAATGAAATAGATAATAGGGAACAGGGGAGATACATGTGAGGTTACCACTCTTGAAGAGGAGAGATGAGAATTCCTGAGTCCTCTTAGAGGACAGTCAGAATAGTTCACGGGTGCAGCACCAGGAATGAGGCATCAGGCTCCCACACTATTGATCTCAGTATCAAAACTGGGACTGTATAGGGAGCATATGGTACACGATGAAGAGACCGCTGTGTCTGGCACTATCTGCCACTTGAGATCAGCCGCTGTCGTGGGGATGGAGTGAGTGAAGCTCACTATCCTCTTATGCGCCTGGTGTCTGTCTGTGTGCAGCGGGGGGACCGCTGTGCTCAGTGCTAACCGCCGCCTGGGATCATCGAGAAGGAAGTGGTGCATGGTAAAGGAGCAGCTGTGACCGGCGCTGTCTGACGCTGTGAATCAGCTGCTGTCTTGGAAATGTATGGGATGGCCGGAGTGCACTCTCCCGATGTCACCTGCTTGGCTGTCTGCAATGGAGGGACCGCTGTTCCTAACACTAACCACCGTACGGAAAACACATTTCACCAGCCATTGCAGGCATGTTCACAGACCAGGGACACGTGTGTGACCTGAGGGAGTTTTCTGTCTAACCAGAGACTGATTAAGCTGTTGCAGTTGGTTAGATAAATTTTCCACCCAAGGTGGATTTACCATAGTAGGTACAATTTGTAGGGGTACTGCCACAGGAAATGAGCAATGGACTGCCTTAAAGCAGGGCAACCCTTCTTCTGTGCATCATAGAGCACGAACAAGATATCTGTTTTTCTGACCCGAGCTGTACGCTTGACAGATTTTCAAGGCACACACAGCATCCAATGCCTACGGAGGAGCAGAAGCGTCAGAACTGGACGGAACCACAATAGGTTGATTCAGATGAAACGCAGAGACAATCTTCGGCAGGAACTGCTGTCTAGTCCGGAGCTCCGCTCTGTCCTCATAAAAGACCAAATATGGACTTTTACACAATAAGGACCCTAATTTTGAAACACGTCTACCAGGGCCAGTAACATCATAGTCTTCCACATGAGGTACTTGTCTTCTACCGTCATCAGAGGGTCAAACCAGGAGGACTGTAGAAATTTCAACACAACATCCAAATCCCAGGGTGCCATAGGCGGCATAAAGGGAGGTTGTATGTGGAGTACCCCTTGCAAGAAAGTCTGAACTTCTGACAACACTGCCAATTTCTTCTGAAAGAAAATGGAGAGCGCTGAAATCTGGACCTTAACGGAACCCAGACGTATGCCCTTATCCACACCAGCCTGCAGAAAATGTAGGAAACATCCCAAGTAAAACTCCGCAGGCGGATACGTGTGTTCCTCGCATCAAGAGACATATCTCCTCCAGATATGATAGTGTTTTGACGTCACAGGTTTCCTGGCCTGAACCATGGTTGCAATAACCTTTTTGGAAAGGCCCTTGTGAGCTAGGATGTTCCGCTCAACCTCCATGCCGTCAAACGAAAACACCGTAAGTCCGCGTAGATGAACGGTCCTTGTTGAAGAAGATTGCTTCTGAGAGGTAGAGGCCAAGGGTCTTGGACAGACATGTCCAGAAGATCTGCATACCACGCCCTCCAAGGCCAATCTGGGGCAGTCAGAATTGCCTGGACACCTTGATTCCTGATTCGCTTTAGCACACTTGGGAGCAATGGTATCAGAGGAAACAGGTAGACCAGCCGGTACGGCCACGCCTGAGGGTCCATGGTCCGCAAGCAATACCAGGGAAGTTTCTTGTTGAGACGAGAAGCCATCATATCTATTTGTGGGCAACCCCACCGGTCGATGATCTGCTGGAACACCAGATGGTGGAGTCCCCACTCCCCCAGGTGGAGATCGTGACGACTCATGAATTCCGCCTCCCATTTTGTCCACACCCGGAAATTAAAATTGCTGACATGGCTCTTGCATTTCTTTCCACCCAGATGAGTATCTTTGACACCTTTCGCATGCAGGCTCTGCTTTTCGTCCCTCCTTGTTGATTGATGTAAGCCCCCGCTGTGGCGTTGTCCGACTGTACCTGGTGTCAAAGTCAGAAAAATATCACGATGCACACTGCCATATTTGCACCTCATATGTGTCCCTGCTGCGCATGCGTGCGCTCTCCCGTGCGTGCGCATACTCGCTGTTGCGGGCACCCGCAGGCGCACGGTATGCGCATTTACGGTAGAGATTGTATGCGTCTAGCGGGCGACTCTTTCGTTACATATTTCCACTATATAATGTATTTTGTAGATCATGGTCCCTTTGATAGATTCTGAAAGTTTGGTTAATGTAGCATGTTCATGGACAGAGAAATCCCTCTTTGTTTGATACGAAGGGTCAGACAGTAGTAATACTGTGGTGTTTAGTATCCATCGGAAGAGTATTTAATTAGCAATATTCCGGTGTTGGTTTGAAGCGGATTAATCGCTCGTGCGAATAGTTATGGACATAAGAAGTTTATGTCCATTTACTATTATTTGCACTTACTTATTCATGCGGCGGGAAACCCAGTTTCCCACCCACCTGAGCAGTTGGAAATCGTCACAGCCCACCTGTATGAATCAACCTATGACCTTTTGTTATGATGCGAGGAGGAATTCCTGTGTCCAATGAACAATGAGATTGTAGGGACCATTGAATTGTATTGTGTGTGGGGCATAAATAGACAAGCCGATCACATCCAGCTCACTCTTCAACGGTTCTCATTGCTGAAAATCGGGAGCTGGATGTCCAGAGGCGCATGCGATCGTTCCCCTTGTGCGTAAGTTTTCTCCGCAATCATATTGTCTTTCTTGTTGTTATGGGCCATATCTCTCTCTCTCTCTCTTCTTCTCTTTCTCTCGTATTCTCTTAAACGTAATAGTATTGTATTGTATTTCATGTGTAGTTATCTGGTTAGGTAGTCTATGTTATATTGTAGTGTATGACTTGTATTGTATTAATTCTTTTGCAAGTATAACATTCATAATATATATATATTAGGCGTTGGACCCTAAGCACGGTATCTGTGTATTTTTCATAGTGTTAAGTATTCTCAGAGCGTCGGTGACGCTCAAACAGCTTTTAAGTTAATAAGGTTACACTGTGTTGCATCTACACCCTATCTCTGCACTAAGGTTTTACAGCATATTACATTGTTTATGGTTTAGATATAAAGGTTTAACATTGTGAGCGTCTGCGCCGCTCGTGATCTCCTCGTGGTCTCGAGCGTCCGCTATGCTGATAGCGTAGCATTACGGTAGTCGCTCACCTATAAGTGTGCCCGATACCAACAGCGTATTCTCGTGAGCGTCTGTATCGCTCGAGCAGCCCGCTCCCGATACAGCGTCCGTTACGCTATAGTGAACCATTACGTTAGTCGGCAGCCAATAGCGTGCCTGCCTGTGATCTCTTGGCCGTGAGCGAACGTGACGCTTGAGCGTCTCGACCACGGCTAAGCGATTGTTACGCAACGAGCGTACCCTTACGGTACTCCATACGTAAATAGCGTACAGTGTTCTTAGACCTCATAAAGGGTTTTATATAAGATAAATATTTAGCTTTATCAATTGGCTGCTCGTCCTGTCCTTCACATATCTCTGCTAGGTAATTTCAGCAGACATTATCCATCAGCAAAGGGCGGGAGATCATATTCTTCGCAGTGCTGACGGGATAAGCGTCTGCTTCGCTTAGTAAAGGGTGCTGAAGGAATCCGGGAACCGGAGGTAAGAACAACACACTAGTGTCTTTTAAAACTGTTTATTTCTGTTTTGTATACACACGCATAT
Source organism: Pseudophryne corroboree (assembly GCF_028390025.1). Classification (NCBI taxonomy): domain Eukaryota; kingdom Metazoa; phylum Chordata; class Amphibia; order Anura; family Myobatrachidae; genus Pseudophryne; species Pseudophryne corroboree. The sequence continues at coordinate 275,385,908 of NC_086447.1, read as the reverse complement.
ATCTGCATTCCTTTTTCGTGTATATTCATATCACTCTCCTGTTTGCCATTGTATAATTGATAAACGTGCTAAGAGAGATTTGTCGCTATTTAAATAGTTAAAGTGTAAAAGTTATACACTAAGGGGTAATTTGTAAAATACACACACAGCTTTACCTGAGATACAAGAAAGACCTGTGTGGGGCTTGGTAGATGATTACAGTTAAAAGAATCATCTGCATTAATAAACGTGCTAATTGTATTTTGTGGCCAGCGTACACGTGTCTCTAACAAAAGGCTGAAACTCGCGAACACAACCCAAAGGCCGACGCACGCAGCGTATATTACGCAACGGAGCGTCTGGGTACGCCCACCAAAACTCAAATCGCACAATAGCATTGTTTTAGTGGGGGCGGTATAGCATAGCCACGTGATAATAGCACAAATTGATTTCAGTTTTTCCAAAACTTAGTTTAAATACCTTACTTTACTGTAATGCCTCTGGGGACAGCTATCAGATTACGGGAAATGATTTTTCTGATCAGAAAACTATAAGAATGATAGTGGGTTGAAAACGGTATGAGTGTATTGAATCCCGCTTTGTGAACTGAGTGATCTGGGTGATCTTTGTGTAAAGACGTGATGAGCATGGTCTGAGTGAAAACGTGCAACAGAGTGTGATAAAGTTTTCGTTGTATTACGCTCTGGCTGTTTTGGAGCACAGTAGGGAGACTCCAATGATCCTACCATTTATGGGCAACAAGTGTCCATAAGTGGTACGATTGGACCGCACGGTTGTATGTGTGACCAATAACGCAACGTGATATGAGGTAGTATATCCATGCGTAAATCTTGCCCTCATACGTGTTGTAGGGAGCACATGCAAGCGTGATTTGTGTAAAGAAGGGAATTTTCACTGGTCACAGGAAAATCTCTAGAGATAGGGCCTGCAACGGTTACACGTGTCTGCTAGAAGGCGGACCGGAGATACCCGGAGCAGAAGAAGTTCAGTGGAAGAGCTTTAAGGATTTTCACCGTAGACTGTGTTTGGTGCATTTTAGGAAGTTTTTTTCTGTGTTAAAAGAGGTCCACAATGGAAGCCAAGTGCACAACACAGGGACGTTCAGCAGTCAGGGTTCAGACTGCAGAGGCTTGCAGACCCCGAGGGTCTGCTCGGTTAGTAATGTGGAGGAGGTATGGTCCCCACACTGAGACCTTTTGTGATGAATGGACACGAATGACTGCGGGGGATAAAGCACCATTTCCTGGGATAGGTGGTTTTGACTTAGAGGTATTGCATAATTTAAGGCGGAGGATCTGTCTCATAAAATCCTGGAAACAACGGGTTAAACATGATGATTGTTTGCAGTTATGGCTACAGGAAAGTGAAATGCAAAGAAATTTAACTTACATACCTAACTTTCATCTTGAAAGGAGAGACATGGCAATGGAGAGGATTATGGTTGCGGAGAAAGGCACAATGTTGTACGATAAAAAGGCACTTAGTAACTGTATTAAGAATGAATGTAACAAACGTAATAAGGTTTATAAAAATGAAAGTGTTAAATGTACAACTATTAACCCATGCAAGTCGCACCCCTTGTTAAACTTTCCTCAGGAACACCAACAAGAAAGTGAGCCCAGCACAATGTCGGAGCCTTTTCCAGCAGCCATCACACAAGACATCCAGGTGGACGCGACCAAATCGGTAAAGACTGTAATCAAACCCCCTAACGGAGGGTCAGGTGAGGTCGTGTCCACAGGTACGTATGGTATTATACATCACGCACAAACAAATGTACCTCATATCGTGGAATCAATTCAGAATGACGTTACTGGACTTAATCCTGTCAGGGTAATTGCAGTACCAAATGGGAAAACTGACTCTTCAGGAGTCACTCCTGTCAGGAACATCGCCATGTACTGCCCCTTTTCCCGAACGGAATTAAGAACAATTCTGTCTGAATTTCCTGATCCCAGGAAAGACTTAGTTGCTTGTCAAAAATACATTAGAGTGCTAGGAAACACTGCAGAGCCAAATAACAAAGATTGGAGGACAGTTTTGAGGGCATGTTTACCCCCCGATGTTGATTCATTGAAATTTATCGCTGATTGTAAGCTAGATGAGGAAGTACCACTAACAGACAAGTATAACCAAGATAATGTAAAAAGAATCAATCTACAGTTGAAAGAATATTTTCCTGCAGTAGTAAAGTGGAATAAAATCTTTACAATAAAACAAAAAGAAGGTGAATCCGCATCAGAGTATTTTCACCGGGCTCTGCAGGATATGGCTAGGTACACTGGTATAGATGACATTGAAACTAACGTACACCACAGAGAGGTAGCTGTGTCTGTATTAATGGACAGCTTAAAAGACACACTAAAAATTAGGGTACAAACCTCTATACCTCATTGGAGAGGTATCTCGGTGGCTGCATTAAGAGAGTCCGCTATCGAGCATGACCAAAATATCCAAAGAACCAAGGAAGCACAGGGAGAGCGGTTGATGGTACTGAGCATCCAAGCACTAGAGGAGGCATCAAGTCGACCGGAACCCCAGGCCCCTAGCACATGGAGAAAGCCAAGGATTTGTTATCATTGTAGAAGAGAAGGGCATTATGCCAGCAACTGTAATAACCCACATAAAGTCAGACCCCCTAGACCAAGAAATGAGCAAAATTATAACACACACAATTATAAACAGGGATCATATAGGAAGAATTTTGAGCCACACCCATAATGTGCAATCAGGAAAGGTGATCATTAGGACTGATGGTAAGCCTGAGGTTATAGTTAATAAATTGGGAGGTCATTCCCTGAAGACACAGGAATGACCGGGTGAAACGTCGTAAATGTATCTGTGAAATGTTTCCTTTTCTCTCTCCCCATCTCTGACGATTATTGGTAGGATTCAAACATTGCATATATACTTGGTCTTTGCAGAAGTCTACCAAACCCCAGCATGACCTATCCGCATCAATGTATTCTGGCCAGATACAGACAGTGGAATATGGAAGTGCTGGGGGGAGGGACTGCGCAAGGAAACCATTGGACATGTAGATATGACAGCCGGATGATCTGACAATGTTTTAGAGAATGTTTATGTTTGAAAAATGTTTTTTTCTCTCTGTTTATTGATGTGTTATGTTATATATATATATATATATATATATATATATATACACATATGTGAACGGTTCTCTCTCTCTTGTTGTTTTTTTTTTTCCTCTCCCTCTTCTCACCCATGTTTTTATGTTTTAAAGATGGTATGTCACACCTCAGTTAGGCAAATGGTAATGCAAGATTTTTTTTGCTCCTTACAGAAAGATCGCTGGTTTGGAGGGAATATTGCATCACCGGAATGTTCGTTTGGAAGACTGAGAGACAGCACCTTTGAGATGACAGCAGAACAAGAAGAACAACAAGACTAGAGAACTTAATTATCGTAGCAAGTTTCTCTCCCCCTCAAACTGTTTTTCTGTACCCCATTACAAATTTCTTCTTTTCTCCTCCTGTAAGATGGACTTGCCACAAGAGACTGTGATATGGATTTTCCTGTTGACCCTGATGTTGACCAGAGCAGTCTGTTTCGGTGAGAGTACCAGTGAGGTCGAGAAAGAAGTTTTGACACCAGAAAGGTTCCAATGACTAAGACGGAGGTGTAAATTTCCAATAGCAACACAAGCACCGAACAAAGGCGAGTACCGGAAACAATCTAACAGCCATGTTATTTGTAAACATTTTTTTTTGGATTGTTAGCTGAAGAAAACTGTATCTGTAGGCTCTGTGACAACGTAGTTGAGGATGGGTGCATTAAGAAATGCCAATCCAGTTTTAATATCCACATGGACCGGCATCCATTGAGTGACTATCACTCCTTAGTGGGTAGTGTGTGTTAAATCAAACAGATTGTTGGGTATGCTCTCAAGTACCTCAAGGTCATAGCAAATCAGGACTAGTACCATTTCCTTTAACGGTAGGGGAGGTACTTGAGCTAAAGGGTGGGAGACCGGTGGACAGGAGGTTTAATATCTCCAGTCCTCCTAGTTTGAAGCTCCACCAATATCATGTGGATAGATCCCTCATATGTTTTAACATTTCCAATCCCCGAAAGCCGGGAAATTGGGAAGTGTCATGGAGTAACCAAACCATGACCTTTTCATATAGAGCAGATAGAATGCCGACAGATACAGAACTTATACGCCACATAGCCAGTAGAGGAAAATCTTTCCGATATAGGTATACCCTAGGAAATAGGATTACGAGAGTTGGAGAGGTATCACCAGGATACTGTGCACATATCGTACAAGCTGATACGTGTACTAGACAGATGGGAGAATTAGGGTTAGGAGATTTCACATGGAAGATGTGTAATATGGTTATGTCTTACTCCGTCCCATATGTTCTCCCCGATGATGCATATTTCATATGCGGGAGGAAGGCGTATAAGTGGCTTGCCCCAAACTCTGAAGGATTGTGTTATATTGGAAAAGTACTGCCTGAAGTAATGACTGTATCACATGACAAAATGAAAGACATACACCGTGGTGCCCAAGCTCCTTATACTCACACCCATTACGAGCACGTAGTTAAAAGGCAACTGACAGAAAGAACAGAGCATCCGGCCTCTGACATGATCCATGAATCCACCGGGATTCAGTTTCTAATCGCGTTAGACATCACTCGCACCGCCAGAGGAGTGTTGAATTATAAATACATATCTGCGCTCGCAAATTTGTTAGACAATATCACAGAAATGTATGATGACACGTTTAGGTATACTGGAAGAGAACTTCAAGCTTATAAAACAGAACTGGTTCAGCATAGAATGATTCTCAATTATCTCACGGCAGTGACAGGTGGATATTGTGTCACACTGGCAACGCAGTACGGTGTGAAATGTTGCACATATATTACAAATAGTACCGAGGACCCGGTCGAGGTCATAGACCAAAAGATGGACGATATTCTCCAACTGAAGTGGGAATTTCGCAGGAGACACAATCTCACTCTTGCTGCTGTAGGTAATGAACTGACTGGTTGGGTGTCATGGTTGAACCCGCGAAATTGGTTCATTGGTTTAGGAGAATGGGCTCAAGGAGTCATAATGGATGTTGGGAAGTTTCTCCTATGTATCTTAGGTGTTATCATAACGATTGGCTTGATATTTAGATGCGGTCAGGCTTTAACGAAGTGTAAACGAAGTACCAGGGTGATGAGTTTAAGGAGTGAGGAAATTGTAATTCCAATGGATTTGATTTATGACCCAAATGTAGAAACAATGATGTGATGAAAATGCGATTTCTACGGTCCGTTTCTTTCACCTGTTTTTTCCATTTTCTCCAAGGTAAAAAGACCCACTTGGACGAGGAATTTGATGATCCTGTATACAGACAACTGATGGATTAAAGAAGAAGCTTTGACAACCTTATACACAGATTTTTGATGAACTATGCCATAGATCCCCAGTTTCCCTAGAAATTTTAAAATTACGCTAGCCCAACACTTTTGTAAATCTATGGACATTGACAAAGCTTTTTGCCCACAAGCCTTTTGGCAAAAGCACAAAGAAGACTGCATTCAACAGACACCGAACAAGACTTCAACCGACAAATGTTCATTTACCTGACATAGAATACCACTGCATTTACCGTAATTATGTCTTTTCTTCATCTCTACAACCTTCAGGTAATTACACACATAGTCGATAGGGAATACAGGCACAGATATCAGCAATCACATATTCCCCCATTCATGTATCATCAACTAAAATGTGCTCCCCATTTGTTACAACCACAGCCGAAAAGAGCTCGGTAAAGTTTGACAGCCCATCCACAGACCCGTACCACGGGATAAGAAGGAATTCAAATGTATACTTCGCAATGCCTCGAAGCTTGATTTAAAACACGTACGGCACGATGATACATGACCCCCAAACACGGATTCATACACACATGCTTCTGCTATCTCACTAGGTCATACCCTTTTCCTACCTTCTCCTCTCCTCCCCTACCCAACCATGGAAATGTATTAACCCCTGACATATATTTTTCTCGTTTTGAAATGTTTTAGGAAGTGGCAGTTATTGTTGACTGCCAAAGGGTGGACTGTCAAAGTCAGAAAAATATCACGATGCACACTGCCATATTTGCACCTCATATGTGTCCCTGCTGCGCATGCGTGCGCTCTCCCGTGCGTGCGCATACTCGCTGTTGCGGGCACCCGCAGGCGCACGGTATGCGCATTTACGGTAGAGATTGTATGCGTCTAGCGGGCGACTCTTTCGTTACATATTTCCACTATATAATGTATTTTGTAGATCATGGTCCCTTTGATAGATTCTGAAAGTTTGGTTAATGTAGCATGTTCATGGACAGAGAAATCCCTCTTTGTTTGATACGAAGGGTCAGACAGTAGTAATACTGTGGTGTTTAGTATCCATCGGAAGAGTATTTAATTAGCAATATTCCGGTGTTGGTTTGAAGCGGATTAATCGCTCGTGCGAATAGTTATGGACATAAGAAGTTTATGTCCATTTACTATTATTTGCACTTACTTATTCATGCGGCGGGAAACCCAGTTTCCCACCCACCTGAGCAGTTGGAAATCGTCACAGCCCACCTGTATGAATCAACCTATGACCTTTTGTTATGATGCAAGGAGGAATTCCTGTGTCCAATGAACAATGAGATTGTAGGGACCATTGAATTGTATTGTGTGTGGGGCATAAATAGACAAGCCGATCACATCCAGCTCACTCTTCAACGGTTCTCATTGCTGAAAATCGGGAGCTGGATGTCCAGAGGCGCATGCGATCGTTCCCCTTGTGCGTAAGTTTTCTCCGCAATCATATTGTCTTTCTTGTTGTTATGGGCCATATCTCTCTCTCTCTCTCTTCTTCTCTTTCTCTCGTATTCTCTTAAACGTAATAGTATTGTATTGTATTTCATGTGTAGTTATCTGGTTAGGTAGTCTATGTTATATTGTAGTGTATGACTTGTATTGTATTAATTCTTTTGCAAGTATAACATTCATAATATATATATATTAGGCGTTGGACCCTAAGCACGGTATCTGTGTATTTTTCATAGTGTTAAGTATTCTCAGAGCGTCGGTGACGCTCAAACAGCTTTTAAGTTAATAAGGTTACACTGTGTTGCATCTACACCCTATCTCTGCACTAAGGTTTTACAGCATATTACATTGTTTATGGTTTAGATATAAAGGTTTAACATTGTGAGCGTCTGCGCCGCTCGTGATCTCCTCGTGGTCTCGAGCGTCCGCTATGCTGATAGCGTAGCATTACGGTAGTCGCTCACCTATAAGTGTGCCCGATACCAACAGCGTATTCTCGTGAGCGTCTGTATCGCTCGAGCAGCCCGCTCCCGATACAGCGTCCGTTACGCTATAGTGAACCATTACGTTAGTCGGCAGCCAATAGCGTGCCTGCCTGTGATCTCTTGGCCGTGAGCGAACGTGATGCTTGAGCGTCTCGACCACGGCTAAGCGATTGTTACGCAACGAGCGTACCCTTACGGTACTCCATACGTAAATAGCGTACAGTGTTCTTAGACCTCATAAAGGGTTTTATATAAGATAAATATTTAGCTTTATCACTGGATCGCGTGATCCTTGGGTAAAGGAGAGGTTTGAAGAGATTGTTGAAGTTCCAGAATGTTGATTGGAAGGAGGCTTTCGTGGGCTGACCACCTGCCCTGGAACTGCGCCCCTTGGGTGACAGCTCCTCATCCTCTCAGACTCGCATCTGTTGTGAGGAGGGTCCAATACTGAATTCAGAAACTCCTACCCTCCAGGAGATTGGAGAACTGTAGCCACCACAGGAGGGAAATCCTGGCCTGAGGTGACAGCCGAATCATCCGGTGCATCTGGAGATGTGATCCGGACAACTTGCTCAGGAGATCCAACTGAAATGTTCTGGCATGGAATCTCCTATACTGGATTGCCTCGTAGGAGGCAACCATCTTTCCCAACAATCTTATGCAGAGATGTACAGATACCCGAGTAGGGTGGAGCACCATGCGGACCATCTCCTGAAGTGTTGTTGCCTTGTCCTCTGGTAGAAACACATTCTGTGCCACAGTATCCAGCAACATCCCCAGGAACAGGAGCCTCTGAGTTGGCTCCAGGTGGGATTTCTGTAAGGTGAGGATCCACCCATGGTCGGACAGAAGATGGATGGTGCAGTCGATATGAAGCAACAAAAGCTCCCTGGATCTTGCCTTTATCAGAAGATCATCTAGATAAGGCACCACATTGATCCCTTAGATCCGGAGTTGAAGCATCATCTCCGCCATCACCTTCGTGAATACTCTTGGGGCTGTTGACAGGCCAAAGGGCAGCGCTTGGAATTGGAAGTGATCGTCCAGCAGGGCAAACCGCAGGTACGCCTGATGAGGAGGCCAAATCGGAATATGGAGTTAGGTGTCCTTGATATCCAAGGAGACCAGAAAATCCTGATCCTCCAGGCCCGCAATCACTGCTCGCAGGGATTCCATTTTGAACTTGAACACCCTCAAATAAGGATTCAAGGATTTCAGATTCAGAATGGGTCTGACTGAACTGTCCAGCTTCGGCACCACAAACAGGTTTGAGTAAAACCCCTTGCCGCAGTGTGGTAGTGGTACTGGAACAATGACGTGGGGCTGGACCAATTTTCGGTTAGCCTGTTGTAATGTGACTTGCATATCCTCCAAAGCTGGTAAGCTTGATTTGAAAAATTGTTGGGGGGGGAGGGGGGGTACTATCAAACTACAGCTTGTAGCCTTGGGAAACGAGCTCCCTGACCCAGGCATCCTGGCAGGAGGTCTCCCAGACGTGGCTGAACTGACGCAGTCGAGCTCCCACCTCGAGATCCCCTCGGGGTGGGTGAGCACCGTCATGAAGAGGCTTTAGCAGAAGCAGAACTGGTGGACTGTGCCTGAGGACTGGTACTTGCAGGTTTTCCGGACTTACCTCTGGTACCTCTAGTTGCATTGGAGGCACCTCTGGTCTTTGATCGAAATGTGTGAGACCGAAAGGACTGGACAGATGGTCCTGGATAGGAATGTCTCACCGGCGGAGCCCCAGAGGGGAGAAACGTGACTTTCCCAGCAGTAGCCTTGGAAATCCAGGCATCCAACTCAACCCCAAAAAGCCATTCCACAGAAAAGGGGAGGGACTCCACATTACGTTTGGATTCTGCGTCCGCAATCCACTGATGCAACCACAAGGCCCTGCGCACTGATACCGCCATGGCCAATTTCCGAGCATTTATGTTCCCCATCTCCTTGAGGGAATCACAGAGAACATGGGTAGTGTCCTGAATGTGCTTCAGGAGGGTAACCATAGTAACATAGTAACTAAGGCATATCCCCCGAGAGGCCCCCCTGATTTTGCGTGGGCCAAGAATGAATGGCATGGGTCATCCAGCAACTGGCAATGACCAGACTTTGTGAAAGGCCGGCTGCAGTGTATATAGATTTTAGGGTAGTCTCCATCTTTCTATCCCCAGGATCCTTCATAGTAAAGGAGCCAGAGGCAGGTAGCCCCACCTTCTTAGACACATGAGAGACTGAGACATCCACCCCAGGGGGTTCCTCCCAAAATTTTCTACCTTGAGGAGCAAATGGGAAAGTGTGCAAAAACTTTTTGGACACTTGGAATTTTTTGTCTGGATTTTTCCAGGCCTGTTTTAACAAGTCATCTAACTCTGGAGATTCAGGGAAATTTACATTGGACTTGTTTTGTACAAAGAAAAATGACTGCTGTGAAGCAGCATCCCTTAGAGAGAGCTGTAACAAATCCCTTATAGCCAAAATAAGGGGTTCAATACACAGAGCAGAATCGGGATCCCCAGTAACGTGATCTAGGTCTTCCCCATTATCCTGGAAATCATCATCTGTATCAGATAGCGGCACAGGTAAACCACGCTTCTGGGGACCTGCATGAGAGAGGGGGTGCTGCGCATCTGCCCTAGCAGCTAAATCTGCAACAGCTTGTTGCAGTAGCTGAGTTTTCTGCACATTAGCAGTGAGCTGGGATGACATGTCTGACATCATAGTTTTAAGGGGATACGGTCGTTAGGTCGACACAGCTTAAGTCAACTAGGTCGATAGGTCAAAAGGTCGACATGAGTTTTTCACATTTTTTGCATTTTTTTTAATTTTTCCATACTTGACGATCCACATGGACTACGATTGGAACGGTACCCTGTGTCAAGCAAAGCGGTAGTGGAGCGAGGCACCTTGCTTGAAGCATGGCGAGTGGACACGGTGCACTAGTTGGGGTTCCCCATCACTTTACGAAGAAAACAACACCAAAACAAGTACAACAACTCATGTCGACCTTTTCACCTGTTGACCTAGTACATGACAACCTGATGCCCATGTCAACCTAGTTCATGTTGACCTAATGCCCATGTCGACCTTCAGTGGTCGACCTAATGACTGTCGACCTAAGTTGAGTCGACCCATACCCATTTTAAGAGACCATACCCAGTGGTGCTCTGTACCCTCTCCCCCAACCTCTTCACTAATTTGTGAAGATTGACTACATTGCTCACATGAAACAGAGTCTTTAGATAATGGAGAGAATCTGGTGTGACAGATACTGCACAGCTTGTGCTTACCCATATTTCACAGTAAGTATAAACACATACACACAGACAGTTATAAAGCAAGCCTGCCCTACTATATGTGAGAGGAGACACAAAGAGAGGGAGAAATACCAGCACACCCTGAGCTGCACAGCCCCAGTGAGACTGTCAGCTCTGTAATCACAATAACAATAATAAATGCATTCCTAAATAGGCTCAGACTAGTATACACAAGCTGCTCTCCCCCTTAGCTACACCCTGTACCAGTGTCCAGGGTGTCTGTGAGGCAGGAAGCGCTGTGTGCTGCTGATGGCTGCTGTAAGCAGAGAAAGGTACAAAAAATGCAGCTGGTCCCACTCTGAGGAAGCTCCGCCCCCCTCTAATGGCGCCGGAGCTATACATATTATTTATACTGGCAAAGTCTCCAAGTAAGCTTAAAACCTCACACAAGTGCTCAGTTCTGCACTTTTGTGCCAGTGTGCTCATCGGGGCTCCTAGCGGGACCTCCCAGGGAGGATCCCGTACGCCGCGCCTGCGTTCGGCCGCACTTTGAACCGGGGACCCGGTGTGTACTCACCACCGATGTAACCTTCAGGCTAATGTTAGGGGTGTGCGGCATGCTGCGGCTGTGACAGCCAAGGCGCAGTGTCCCACTGAACAAACAGCCCCTCAGGACAATAGTCCTGCAGCCGGGAAGCGGCTCTGCACCTCGCAAGGCCGGTGACCGCCCCCCCCCCTCCCCAACTCCCATGGCGCAGGTATGCTGTTGGCCAGACAACATACCGGAAAAAATAAAAAGGTTTAAATTAAATTGAAGAAAACTCTCTAGAGCTGCAGAGATGTGCATCCTCTCCCGAGGGCACTTTTTTCTAAACTGCCTGTGGGAGGGGGCATAGAGGGGAGGAGCTATCACACCCAGTTGAAGAAATTTAAAGTGTACTGGCTCCTTTGGATCCCATCTATACCCTATCATACTAGTTTCCCCCAATATCCCTTATGGATGCTAAAGAAAATATAGCCAGACAAAATACAGTAAGCTGTAGAATAAACAGACAAGGTATATTGTGACTGTAACACAGATATAGATAAAATCTGTGTTCAACTATATTTCTTGACCCAAACACACCGAGCCCAGGGTATAGAATACAGTGATAGTTATAGCTGGGAAACACTGAAAGTGAAACCACATAGCAGTATAGGCACACACAGTCACATGCAATGTAGAAATAATATTACAATGCTGCACTGGACTTTTATATCACAGCGCGGTCCGGAGACCAGAGGATTTAGCAGAATACTCGTACAATATAATCTGCAATGTACACAATTCTCTACTAATGCTGTCTGAGAAGACAGGTCGGATACTCAAGTGTATTGTAAAAAGCAGTCCTGTATACAAGCATTTTTAATTAGAGACCTTATCCCAGCAATCCCAGAGACCTGCTACTGCTATGCTGTAAGATGGAGCCCAGAGTCTCTGTGAGGGAAGTGAGGCAGTTCCAGGGAGGGAAATCTGCAGTAGATGGCGGCCAGAGCCAGGGGAGGGGCTACAGGTCAACCGCCGCCTCCCCTATGCTGGTCTTCCACCCCAGGTTCTATTAAGCCTTATTAAAGTTAGTGTTAATACACTTGACCTGTGCTCCTATAGCCCTGGTGATCTAGTGGGGTCGCTGCTCGGTGACAGTGTCCATGACAGCACTGCGGTCCGTCGCTCTAGACCGCGGACGCAACTCAATTTAATGGCGGGTCCCGGTAAGAGACCCTCTTCAACTGCCTCCCGGTAGCAGCCATGAGATTCTGGAGAGAAGACCGCGGCTGTGCCTATGTCCGTGGACGTCCCCACCGCAAGTACCCAGGAACAGGCCAGCGGGCGTATGCGGCACCGCTTGGGAGGTGATGGAGCTGCAGCAGTGAAGTCATCCTGACTTACAGTGCTGCTAGCCCAGAAGAAAAAAGTCAGATTTATTGTCAAAAGTAAAAAGCTTTCAGGGCTGCCAGCGCAGCCCTCCTGTTTAGTGACCTGCTCTGCAGGCACCAACTTCAAAACTGAGCTCACAGTGCCTGGATGCAGGGTTATAGAGGAGGCCTCCTGATGAATCCTGTGACAGCTAAAGCTTTACCTGTTGATGCCTCTGGATCAAGATCCACTCTACACCCTGATGTTTCCCTGTGGATACCTATGTACCCTGCTGCAGAAAGGTTTCATACACACCTTATACACATAGCCAGAAGATAATTTTACACAATATTTTTAATAATTTTATGCATGAAATAAAGTTTGTGTACACTGAATTATCAGAAGGGCAAAGTTGTCACTGTCTCAGACGCGCTCAGAAATTTTGGAATTTGGAATATATAGGATATCGGACTTTCATATATGGGTGATTGAGACTGTATCAATGTGACAGTGATGCACCAGCTACGGAGACACAATCTGCATATACATCGATTTATTTCAAAAACAACAAATAATAGGATTTTAATTACCTACTGGTAAATCCTTTTCTCGTAGTCCGTAGAGGATACTGGGGTCCATTTAGTACCATGGGGTATAGACGGGTCCACTAGGAGCCTTGGGCACTTTAAGAAATCAATAGTGTGCACTAGCTCCTCCCTCTATGCCACTCCTACCAGACTCAGTCTAGAAACTGTGCCCGAGGAGACAGGCATATCCTGAGGAAGGATGTAACACAAACAAGAGGAAAGCCATGCTAACCAAATTGAACAGGAACAGCAACAGCTGAACCAACAACATTACTTAACGAAGTAACCATGCAAGAAACATGAAGCACTGGGCGGGCGCCCAGTATCCTCTACGGACTACTAGAAAAGGGTTTACCGGTAGGTAATTAAAATCCTATTTTCTCTTACGTCCTAGAGGATACTGGGGTCCATTTAGTATCATGGGGATGTACAAAAGCTCCCAAACCAGGTGGGAGAGTGCTGAGGTTCCTGCAGAACTAATTGACCAAACGGAAGGTCCTCAGAGGCCAAAGTATCGAACTTGTAGAACTTTGCAAACGTGTTCGAACCCGACCAAGTAGCTGCTCGGCAGAGTTGTAAAACCGAAACACCCCGGGCAACCGCCCAGGAAGAACCCACCGACCTAGTAGAGTGGGCCTGTACTTTAGGAACCGGCAATCCTGCCAATGAATAAGCCTGCTGGATAGTAAGCCTGATCCAGCTTGCAATAAACTGCTTTGAAGCAGGACACCCAATTTTCTTGGGATTATAGAGAACAAACAGCGAGTCAGATTTTCTGTGACGAGATGTCCTCTTCACGTAGATCATCAAAGTCCTCACAACATCCAGGGACTTTGAGATAGCAGAGGTGGCAGTAAGCACTGGAACCACAATAGGTTGGTTGATATGAAACGCAGACACCACCTTAGGAAGAAATTGCTGACGAGTTCTGAGTTCAGCTCTATCCTCATGAAAAATCAAATAGGGCTTTTGTGAGACAACGCCCCTAGACACAAAATAATGAAGACAAAGAGATATATCTTGTTAGACAGAAGGAGACTAAGAAGGTAATCAGATGTGCAAAGGCACAAGCTGAGGAGAAAATGGCCCAGTCAGTGGGTAAAGGAGGCAAAACCTTTTTTAGGTATATAAGCGAAAGGAGAAAAACAAAAGGCTGAATTATAAAACTAAAGACGGACACTGGGAGTTTTGTTGAAGGAGACAATTTAATAGCAGATCATCTTTATGATTATTTTTGCTCAGTATTTACTACTGAAAGAGAGGGGAAGGGGCCACAGTTAAGTTGCAGGGATATTCAGGAAAATTAAACAAGTACATTTACAGAGGAGAAGGTCCTAACAGAACTCTCAAAGCTGAAAGTGGACAAATCTATGGGGCCAGATGGGATACAGCCAAGGATACTAAAATAACTTAAAGAGGTGCTGGTAGCACCATTGACAGAATTATTCAACCAGTCATTAGCTACAGGAGTAATTCCAGAGGACTGGAAAAGAGCACACGTAGTCCCACTGCACAAAAGTGGAAGCAAGGAAGAGGCAAACTACAGACCAGTGAGTCTTACATCAGTAGTAGGGAAATTGATGGAAACTCTCTTAAAAGAAAGAGTTGTAGATTATCTCAAATCCGGCAATTTACAGAATCCCAAATAGCATGGATTCACTGGGGGGAGATCATGTCAAACAAATCTTATTGACTTTTTTGATTGTGTGACTAAAGTGATGGATAAAGGTGGAGCCATGGATATAGCTTATCTAGACTTTAGTAAGGCTTTTGACACTGTTCCACATCGCAGACTGCTAAATAAACTTGAAAGTTTGGGATTGGATATTAGGATTATTGAATGGATAAGATCTTGGTTGAAGGATAGAAAACAGAGAGTTGTGGTAAATGGAGTGCATTCACAGGAGGGAAATGTTACCAGTGGAGTACCCCTGGGATCTGTACTTGGACCAGTGCTTTTTAATATCTTTATTGGTGACATTGCAAATGGCATTAAAGGGAAAGCATGCCTTTTTGCAGATGACACAAAGGTATGCAACAGGGTAGACACACCAGGTGGGGTAAAACAAATGATTGAGGATCTAGGTAGACTAGAGGAATGGTCAAGAGTCTGGCAATTACAGTTTAATGCCAAAAAATGCAAAATCATGCACTTGGGTCTCAAAAATCCTAAAGCTAAATATAGTATTAATGGCACTATACTGGAAACTACTGAGGAGGAAAGGGATCTAGGAGTCACTATTTCAGATGACTTAAAGGCAGGTAAGCAATGTAACAAGGCAATGAGGAAGGCTAGTCAGATGCTTGGCTGCATTGGGAGAGGAATCAGCAGCAGAAAGAAAGAAGTAATAATGCCACTGTATAGGTCATTGGTACGGCCTCATCTAGAATACTGTATTCAGTTCTGGAGGCCATATCTTCAAAAGGATATTAATACATTAGAAACTGTACAAAGGAGGGCAACTAAAATGGTGCATGGCCTACATCACAAAACATACCCAGAAAGACTAAGAAATCTCAATATGTATAGTTTGGAGCAGAGAAGGGAAAGGGGGGACATGATAGAAACTTTCAAATATATCAAGGGTTTTAACAAAGTCCAGGAGGGAAACATTCTCCAAATGAAGAGAAGCAATAGGACACGAGGACATGCACTGAGGCTGGAGGGAGGGAGGTTCAGGGGAAATTTGCGGAAAAATTATTTCACAGAAAGGGTAGTGGACAAGTGGAATAGCCTCCCATCAGAGGTGGTAGAGGCTAAGACAGTAGAGCAATTTAAACATGCATGGGATAGACATAAGGATATCCTTACAAAGAAATAAGGATCAAATAAGGTTAGAGATAAAAATAATGCAAAAAAAAAAAAAAAAGAGGCAGACTAGATGGGCCAAGTGGTTCTTATCTGCCGACAAATTCTATGTTTCTATGTTTAGATCGGACACACGCCTTGCAGAAGCCAAGGCCAACAGTGTAACAGCCTTCCACATAAGAAACTTAACGTCAACCTCCTGTAAAGGTTCAAACCAGTCCGAATGTAGAAACGGCAACACCACGTTAAGATCCCAAGGTGCCGTGGGAGGCACAAAGGGTGGCTGGATGTGCATATCACCCTTAAAGAATGTCTGAACCTCAGGGAGGGAAGCCAATTGTTTCTGGAAGAAAACGGACAAGGCCAAAATCTGGACTTTCAAGGAGCCCAAACTTAAGGCCCGTACACACTGGTCGATATATCGGCCGTTCTTTTGAACGGCCGATATATCGCGGGACCGTCGGCCAGTGTGTACGGCCGATACGTCTGTGAACTCCGACGTTCACAGACGTATCGCGTCGGCTGCGCAGCACAGCCGACGGCCAATATATCTACTGATATATTGGCGCGTCGCTGTGTGTGTACGGGGCGGGCCGACCGCCCGTACACATGCTGCGGCGGCCGGCGGTGATTGACAGCTGAACTGGGCGGGCGTGTGTACATGCCCGCCCAGTTCATGACGTCAGTCCCCGACGGATCGAGCAGTGTGTATGCTGAACACACTGCCCGATCCGTCCATAGATATATCTGCAGATCAATTGATCTGCAGATATATCTATTAGTGTGTACCCACCTTTAGGCTCACATCCACACCTGACTGTAGAAAAAGGAGAAAACGTCCCAGTTGAAATTCCACTGCAGGAAATTTCCTGTTTACACACATATTTTTTTCAAACACGGTGGTAGACGTTACCCCCTTCCTAGCTTGGATCAGGGGTGGAATAACCTTGTCCGGAATACCATTCCGGGCTAAAATCTGATGCTAAACTTCCATGGCGTCAAACTTAGCAGCGGTAAGTCTTGATAGACGAACGGCTCCTGTTGTAGAAGATCCTCTCACAGAGGCCACGGGTCCTCCAGGAGCAATTCCAGTAGATCCGCGTACCAGGCCCTTCTCGGCCAATGTGGAGCAATGAGAATTGCTTGAACCTTTTCCCTTTTTATTCTCTTGAGAATTCTTGGGATCAGTGGAAGAGATGGAAACATGTAAATCATCTGGTAGACCCATGGAGTCACCAGAGCGTCCACCGCCACTGCTTGCCGGTCCCTTGACCTTCTTGTTGAGACGAGAGGCTATCATGTCTATCTGTGGAATTCCCCACCGACTTGTTAAGGACTCGAACACCTGCGGGTGAAGGCCCCACTCTCCTGGGTGGAGGTCGTGTCTGCTGAGGAAGTCCGCTTCCTAGTTGCCTACTCCCGTAATGAAGATTGCCGACAGCGCCACCGCGTGTCTTTCTGCCCAGAGGAGAATTTTTGTTAACTCTGACATTGCAGCTCTGCTCTTCGTTTCGCCCAGTCGGTTTATGTACTTTACATTGTCCGACTGAACCCGAATGGCTTGATCTTGAAGATGCGATGCCTGTAGAAGGGCGTTGTATATGGCCCTTAGTTCCAGAATGTTTATTATTATTTATTTATTATTTATTACCAGTTATTTATATAGCGCACACATATTCCGCAGCGCTTGTTGAATGTTGATCGGAAGAATGGCTACCTGACTTGACAATTGTCCTTGGAACTGTTCCCATTGGGTGACTGCTCCCCAACCTCTGAGGCTTGCGTCTGTGGTTAGCAGAATCCAATTTTGTCTCCTGAACCGTCGACCCTCGGTCAGGTGAGGAGTCTGGAGCCACCACAGAAGAGAAATCCTGACCTTTGGCGGCAGACGTATCCTCTGGTGCATGTGAAGATGCGATCCGGACCATTTCTCCAACAGATCCAGCTGGAATGGCCTGGCATGAAACCTTCCGTACTGCAGAGCCTCATAAGATGCACCGATATCCGGGTAGGTTTTAGGACAACCCGCTCAGCGAAGGGATGCAGTGCAGGAAGGTGCTGGGAGGGAGAGGTCCTCCTCCTGCTCTGCATTCCTTACCTGCTGCGCCGTCCTGTCCCCCCTGCTGCTGCTGCTGCTGTGGCTGTCACTGTATGACAGGCACTGACAGCGGCGCCTGCAGCATGAAAAGCCTCCTCTCTCCCCTCACCTGTGTGACAGGACAGCGCTGTGTACGGGGCAGAAGTGGTGGAGCTAAATGGGGCAGAAGGGGCGGAGCTACACGGACCAGGCTGCTGTAGTGTACAGAGGGAGACTGGCTTAGGTAAGTGAAGGGTGAGAGGGAAATGTGTGTGTGTGTGTGTGTGTGGTATGTCTGTGTGCTTTATGGATGCTACTAATGGGGGGGGGGGCATTACATATATCGACGCTACTACTGGGGGGGGGGCATTACATGTAAGGACCCTACTACTACTGGGGGGGGCATTACATATAAGGATGCTACTACTACAAGGGGGGCATTACGTGTAACGACACTACTAATGGAGGGGCCATTACGTGTAACGACGCTACTACTGGGGGGTTATTACGTATAAGGATGATACTACTACTTGGGGGCATTATGTATAGGACGCTACTATTACCCGGGGGGCATTACGTATAACAATGCTACTACTACTGGGGGGAGGGCATTACGTATAAGGATGCTACTACTGGGGGGGGGCATTATGTATAAGGACAGTACTACTACTGGGGGCGCATTACGTATAAGGACACTTCTACTACTGGGGGTGCACTACGTATAAGGACGCTACTACTACTAGGGGGAATTGCGTATAAGGACGCTTCTACTACTGGGGGTGCACTATGTATAAGGATGCTGCTACTACTACTGGGGAGCATTACATATAAGGACGCTACTACTACTACTACTACGGGTGGGGCATTACATATAAGATTAATAAGATTGAGCTACATTGTGGCGTAATTTTGAATGGGGGTACTATTGTGTGGCTATGCCCCTTACTTGTGAGACCACACTCCTTTTCCCGGTGCGCACCAAAGGAATATGGGAGGGCGCAAATTTATAGTTTGCAGGGGGGCGCCAAACACCCTAGCACCGGCCCTGCGCACCATGGACTGGATTACCAATGCAATTTCCAACGGAAGGAACACCTTTTGTTCCTCCGTATCCAGGATCATTCCTAGGAACGGAAGCCTCCGTGTTGGTTCAAGGTGGGATTTTGGCAGGTTCAGAATCCACCCATGATCCTGGACAAGTCAGGTTGCAAAGGCAATGCTGTCCAACAACCTCTCCCTGGAAGGCGCACTTATCAGCAGGTCGTCCAGGTATGGTATTATGTTCACTCCCTGTTTGCGGAGGAGAAACATCATCTCTGCCATCACCTCTGTGAATACCCTCAGTGCTGTGGAGACGCCAAATGTCAGGGCCTGAAACTGGTAGTGAGAGTCCTGCAGTGCAAACCGTAGATACGCCTGAAGAGGCAGCCCAATCGGAATGTGAAGGTACGCATCCTTGATGTCCAGCGACACCAGGAATTCCCCTTCCTACAGACCTGAGATCACCGCTCTCAGAGACTCCATCTTGAATTTGAACACCCTTAAATACGGGTTCAGAGATCTGAGGTTGTGAATGGGCCTCACCGAACCGTCCGGTTTCGGTACCACAAACAGGTTGGCGTAATAACTCTTATTTTGTAGTTGAAGTGGAACTGGGACAATGACCTGAGTCAGCACCAGTTTCTGAATTGCCGCCTGTAAGGTCACACTTGTTTCTGGAGAAGCTGGTAAACCTGATTTGAAGAATCTGTGAGGTGGGAGTTCCCGAAACTCCAGTCTATATTCCTGGGCGACAAGGTCTGTGACCCAGGGATCCTGGCAAGACGTTGCCCAAACATGACTGAAAAACCGTAACCATGCTCCCACCTGCCTGTCTTCTAGGCAGTGCGGTCCACCGTCATGCTGAAGGCTTTGAGGAAGTGGACCCGGAGGTCTGTTCCTGTGAAACTGCAGTTGCTGGTTTTCTGGGTTTACCTCTATTGCCTTTGAAGGCCGTAGAAGAACCTTTGGTTTTTTTATTTTAAAACTTCGCTGTCCGAAAGGACTGTAGAGTAGGAGCAGTGAAGGATTTTCTAGCCGGGGGAAGCTGCGGAAGGAAGGTATGTAGACTTACCCGCCGTAGCCTTGGACATCCACGTATCCAGTTCATCTCCAAAGAGGGCTTCACCTGTGAAAGGCAGGCATTCCACGCCTTTCCTGGAATCCGCAGTCCACTGGTGTAGCCACAAGCCCCTGCGTGCTGACACTGCCGTAGCAGTGGTGTGCATTGAGTAAACAAATTTCCTTTATGGCCTCTCCCATAAGGCTAGCAGAATCCTGTATATGCTGTAGGAGTAACATTAACTCCCCCTTGATAAGGAATCTAACCCGTCAATTAGATTACCTGACCAGTTTTCCATGGCCCGAGAGATCCATGCACAAGCTATAGTGGGTCTCAGGGCCACCTCCGCAGTTGTGTACGGGGATTAAGAGAGGTCTCCATCGAGCGGGCAGCCGAGTCCTTTGAGGAGGCTGCGCCTGAGACAGGTAAAATAATTTTACGTGACCATCCAGATACAGATGCGTCTAGGATTGGTGGGTTTCCCCATACCGTCCTATCCTCCTGAGGGAAAGGGAAGGAAATGAGCAACCTCTCATGGATTTGAAAATTGTTTCACTGGATTTACCCAAGTTTCTTCAAACAGAGAAATATACTCTTTTGATGCAGGAAAGTAGCTGAGGAATTCATTTTATTAAAATAAGATCCATCCTTGTCCACTGCCACCTAATAGGAATCTGCAATACATTTCTAATAGCTTCTATCAGAGCTTGCACCCTCTGAGTGCAACTCCCCCCCTACATCCACTTCACCATCCCCTGCATCTGAGGCATCGCCATAAGTGTCAGCCTGCAAGATGTGGGCCAGTGTACGCTTTTGTGGACCAATGGTAGGGGTTTGAGGTGCCTGAATATTGCGTCTCATTACGGGATAATTTAATCTGAATGTTAATAATCATCCCCTTTTTGGAATCCAACCATGCAGGGTCGGACCCACTAACATGAGATTGTGCACTGAGTACAGTGTAATGATCCCCCAGGGGAAGAAAAATACTCTGCTGTGCAGAAAACACCCTCCTTAGCCATTGTATTGTGAAAGGTCACACACACACACACACACACACACACACACACACGAGAATACAGGTTAAGCACAATTAACCAACAGATCCCTCATGGGAAACCCAGAGCTACGAGGAATCCAACCACACAGCAATCTTTCGTTAATAATAATCACATCTGAGCACAGACTAAGTACCCCTAATAGGGTATTAATACTTATAATACTGCCCCCACCCCCTCCTTTGTGGAGGAGCTGCGCTTCCCTACCAGCGTTTACAGTGAGAGCTGCAGAGAGAAAATGGCGCTGGTGAGCTGCTGGGCCCGCTCAGTGTGAAGCCCTGCCCCCTTAATGACGCGTGGCTTCCCACACTTTTTATACTGGCATGAGGTATTTTTCCAACAGAGGGTTAAAATAAAAGTAGAAAACTCTTCAGGAGCTCTCCAAAGCATGACCGGCTCCCCCGGGCACATTTTCTAACCTGAGTCTGGTAGGGAGGGGCATAGAGAGAGGAGCCAGCCCACACTCTCAAACTCTTAAAGTGCCAGTGGCTCCTAGTGGACCCGTCTATACCCCTCTAGGACGTAAGAGAAATTAGAGTAATAATCACTTTAAAAAATAAATAGCAAGTTAATTACCCTTCTGATAGTCATTTCCCTGGCCATCCCCTTATAAATCATGATCTCACTTTGAAACTCTCTCTGGAGGGAAAACAAGTATGGCTGCCAGTCACAGTCTATTACAAAGACACAGGCTTGCAAACATCATGGTCATGTGATGGTAAGGGGGAGTGGCAGGAGGTCAGTGATAACAGGGCTCTTACTAATATATAAAGAACACTTATATGTAATGTTTATATATACGTTTTTGTTATCTTTATGTCAATAAAGAATGCTTTTTTCGTCAGAAATCAGTGACTAGTCAGTGACAAGCTGTACATGCACAGTACTGGTTCAGCCTAAAACGTGGCACCCTCTACTACAGCTGATAGGTGAATTTATAATATTGTGCAGGGTGTATGTGTCACTTTAAAAAAAGGAAAACTAGGGGAATAGGACAAACATTTTCAGAGTAACACCCATTTTATGACATTATTGGCAGAACTTGTGCTTGTAAAACAGAAAAACATTTTGCAGAGACATTTTTCTTGGGTTATGTCATAGGCAAACGATCTGTATTCCAAACATCCTCACATCAGAGGCTCACCCATGTGAAATAAACGCAAGGATATCTCATGAAAAGTCTGTAAGATATACACGGGTCTGGGACTCCAGGTCGACAACAAAAAGGTCGACACACCTTAGGTCAACGCCAATTGGTCGACACACCTTAGGTCGACATGGACAAAGGGTCGACGTGGACAAAAGGTCGACATGGAAAAAGGTCGACATGAGTTTTTTATGTTTTTTTGGTGTCGTTTTCTTCGTTGAGTGACCGGGAACCCCAATTAGTGCATGGCTCGCTTCGCTCGGCACAGATTACCGTTCCAATCGTAGTCCACGTGGATCGTTAAGTATGAAAAGGTTCCAAAATAGAAAAAAATTGTGAAAAACTCATGTCGGCCTTTTTCCATGTCGACCTTGTTCCTGTCGACCTTTTGTCCATGTCGACCTAAGGTGTGTCGACCAATTGGCATCGACCTAAGGTGTGTCGACCTGGAGTCCGGATACCGATATAAACCACCCTTACTCTGGAGCATAGGTCTTCAACCTATGGCCCTCCAGCTACTGTGGAACTACACATCCCAGCATGCCCTGACTCAGTTTTAGCATGCCTTAATAGCAAAACTGTGTAAGGGCATGCTGGGATGTGTAGTTCTACAGCAGCTGGAGGGCCACTGGTTGAAGACCCATGCTCTAGAGCAGCGGTTCCCAAACTGTGCGCCGCGGCTCCCTGGGGTGCCGCAGCGCTGTCACAGGGGTGCCGCAGCCTAGTAGCCACATCTTCATGTCCTTTTTTTCCCCCTTTTCTTTGTGTGTGTGTGAGCGGCCGGCCCCGGGGGGGATGTGTAGTGCGGACTAGAGTAACCTGAGCGCACGGGCAGTGTGAAGCTCGCCGGCGCCAGGGAAGGGAGGGGTACGGAGGGTAGAGTGTGTGCGGCAGGAGCAGCCGGGCTGAGTGAGTAGCCGGGGGGGGGGGGGGGGGGCGGCTGAGTGCGGGCGGCCGGAGCGGCAGTGAGTAGCTGGGATGGGGGGGGGGAGGGGGGGAGTGCGGGCAGCAGGAGCAGCCACCACTGTGTGGTTATCCTGGGGGACGGAACGGGACAGGAGCGGCCACGCACTGAGTAGCTGGGGGGGGGGGGTAGTGCGGCCAGCAGGAGCGGCCACCGGTGCGGGGGAGAAAGAGTGCCGGATGTGTAAGAGCTGCTGGCAGGCTGTGCCCAAAGTCAGCCAGCGGCTCGGGATGTCACTTGCCATGTACTTACCTGCGGAGGTTGGATGTTTTGCTCGGCTCAGGTGCCGGGGGGGTGGGGGGGGGGGGTAGTAACCGGTGACTGGAGTCATCTGGCAGGGAAGGGATGGTGTTGTGGGGGTGGGGGAACCTGTGACTGGAATCAGTGGAGGGTGCAGGTGTAAGCAGGCTGGAGTGGCCAAGGAGTGCACTGGGCAAGGGTCCTGACGGCTGATTGAAGTCTTGGCCGCCGACATAGGAGCTGGCTGAAAGAGTGAGTATTAAAATATTAGTACATGATACTGTATGTGAGATGCTGCATATGGAAGTCTATAGGAGAGGGGTGCCTGCTGTGACTTAAGGGCCCTACACACTCGGCGACCCACCGCCAAGCTGACCGACGGCCGTCAAACGACCTGACGACGGAGACGGGAACGGGAGGAGTGAAGTTTCTTCACTCCCCCCGTCACCCGGCTCCATAGCCCTGCATGCTAATATGGACGAGAGTGTCCATATTGGCCTGCAGGTAGGAGCAAGCCAGCACCAACGATGAACGAGCGCGGAGTCGCGCATCGTTCAACGGTGGTGCCTCCACACTGAAAGATATGAACGAGTTCTCATTTATTAATGAAAGGGAACGTTCATATCGTTCAGTAAAATCTTTAAGTGTGTATGTAGGGCCCTTTATATAAGGACAAGCTGGTAAGCAGGGGGGGGGGGGGGGGGCTGGTCTTGGTGCATGGATGCATAGGAACCTTTTTAGATTGATTTTATTTGACTGCAAAAAGAACCTGTTATTCTATATAAAGTCTGTGGGGGGGGGGGGGGGGGGGTTTAAATGGATGTAGGTGACCAGTATTGCTCTGCAAAAAGTCATGTGGGGTCATTCCGACCTGATCGCACGCTGCGGATTTTCGCAGCGATCAAATAAGAACGGGGAAGATCTGCCGATGCACTGCAATGCGCAGGTGCGTCGTATGAGTACACAGAGGGTCATTGCACAGTGAAGGATTCTACGACGAATCTGTTCGCACGGAGATTGACAGGTAGAAGGCGTTTATGGGTGTCAACTGACCATTTCCACGAGTGATTGGGCAAACGCAGGCGTGTCCAGGCAAACGCAGGGCGGGTGTCTGACGTCAATTCCGGGACTGAATTAAATCATCTAAATACCGATAGCATTGTATTGACCCGACTACTTTAAAAAAGGTACACTTCGGTAATTATTTTGGCGTAAGGGTGCCTTGAAAAAGTCAGGGAGACCCAAAGGGTGCCTTGGACTAAAAAAGTTTGGGAACCACTGCTCTAGAGAATAAAAAAACAATCCATTACATTGCTAAATAAGAGAGTAATTTTTGTTATTTTGCCAACTATTTAATCTGCACTAAGAATCTTGTGAAAAAACTGAAGTCTAGCATACTGCATAATCAGATGTACTCGGATAGGCAGTAGGAGAAAAAAATACAATATTCCAGACTACAGAAGACATAATGCATACGTAAATGGATATACTGCACATTTTGGGGTCATTTCAATTACAGGTGATGTGACGAGCCCCACAGCAATGCTCATCTGTGCACATATGTAATATATCAGGGCCGGCTCCAGGCCTACTAGCACCCTGAGCGAGAAAATGTAAAAGCGCCCCCCCCTCCCCCTACGGCGCGCGCTCCTGGAAAAGTGGGTGTGGCCTCTGGAAAAGTGGGCGTGGCCTCGTAACTTCATATCATCAAACTATAAATATATTTTCACACAATTAGCAGCCTTACACATAGCCACAGTAGTGTTCCTTACACACAATGTCTCCAGTATAGTGCCAGATACACATAATGTGCAGTGCCAGATAGACATGACATGCCCCCCAGCAGTGCCAGCTACACGTAACATGCCCCCCCAGCAGTGCCAGCTACACGTGACATGCCCCCCCAGCAGTGCCAGCTAGACATGACATGCCCCGCATCAGTGCCAGCTAGACATGACATGCCCCGCAGCAGTGCCAGCTACACATGACATGCCCCCCAGCAGTGCCAGCTACACATGATAGTGTTCACTTTTTAGGGCATGGTGCTGATCACAGGGAGGGCACATTTTTAAGTTAGGAGGGCAAAATGATGTACATACTGCTTGTTGTTCCCATACCTATATGCCAAAGCATGGACAGTGCGCGCCGAAGGCGCGCCGCAAAAATTAAGGGGAGTTACTTCGTGGGGAAGGTACGTGGCCACATAATAGTGGCAATTTGCATTACACCACACAGTAGTGCAGCTAATACACACTGCACCAGGTCGAACCTCCTATACACTTTGCGTCAGGCACAGCACTGAGACACATTGCACCAGGGAGAGCACTGAGACACATTGCCTAGCCACAGACGCCTAGCGGGAACACTACATGACATGCCCCCCAGCAGTGCCAGCTACACGTGACATGCCCCCCAGCAGTGCCAGCTACACGTGACATGCTCCCCAGCAGTGCCAGCTACACGTGACATGCCCCCCCAGCAGTGCCAGCTACACGTGACATGCCCCCCCAGCAGTGCCAGCTACACGTGACATGCCCCCCAGCAGTGCCAGCTACATAAATGGCCACACAGTGCCAGATATGCACCCACAGTTCAGATACATAAATGCCCCCAAAGTGCCAGATACATAAATGCCCCCACAGTGCCAGATACATAAGTGCCCACACAGTGCCAGATACATAAGTGCCCCCACAGTGCCAGATATAAAAATGCCCACACAGTGCCAGATATGTCCCCACAGTGCCAGATATAAAAATGCCCACACAGTGCCAGATATGTCCCCACAGTGCCAGATATAAAAATGCCCACACAGTGCCAGATATGTCCCCACAGTGCCAGATATAAAAATGCCCCCACAGTGCCAGATATAAAAATGCCCACACAGTGCCAGATATGTCCCCACAGTGCCAGATATAAAAATGCCCCCACAGTGCCAGATATGCCCCCACAGGGCCAGATACAGAAATGCCCCCAGTGCCAGATACATAAATGCCCCCAGTGCCAGATGCATAAATGCCCCCAGTGCCAGATGCATAAGTGCCCACACAGTGCCAGATACATTATTGCCCCCCCCAGTGTCAGATACATTAATGCCCCCACAGTGCCAGATATGCCCCCGCAGTGCCAGATACATTAATGCCCCCCACAGTGCCAAATACATTAATGCCCCCCGCGTGCCAGATACATTAATGCCCCCCACAGTGCCAGATACATTAATGCCCCCCACAGTGCCAGATACATTAATGCCCCCACAGTGCCAGATACAATAATGCCCCTAGTGCCAGATATGTCTCCACAGTGATAGATACATTAATGCCCCCAGTGCCAGATATGCCCCCACAGTGCCAGATACATTAATGCCCCCAGTGCCAGATATGCCCCCACAGTGCCAGATACATTAATGCCCCCAGTGCCAGATATGCCCCCACAGTGATAGATACATTAATGCCCCCAGTGCCAGATATGCCCCCACAGTGCCAGATACATTAATGCCCCCAGTGCCAGATATTCCCCCACAGTGATAGATACATTAATGCCCCCAGTGCCAGATATGCCCTCACAGTGCCAGATACCTTAAACGCTCGCTGAAGACCCGTAAAAGTATCCAGGCTATCGGCCCCTGTCTTCTGTGTGGCCTGGTCCAATGTGTAAATGCTTTTTCAGTAAGATCATATTCTTACCTTTACATACCTCCCAACATGACCCTCTCCAGGAGGGACACAATGCTCTGCTTCTTGACTTTTCTCTTAGTGTATGATTGCTGGCACCTGTTTTGAACAGGTAAATGGATAAGAAATGTGTTTCAGCACAGGTGATGGCAATCATACATGAAGAGAAAAGTCCAGGAGCAGAGTATTCTGTCCCTCCTGGAGAGGGTCATGTTGGGAGGTATGCCATTACTTCTATCACTCATTTCCCGGATGCAATACCCTGGCCCTGACTTGTAAATTTGTTAAATGCTTTTAACTCCAAATAATGACTGTAGGTGGAAAATGATTGCGAGAAGCAGTGCGCTCTCATTGTGCAGAGGCGTCTGGGTGGGCTTTGTACGCTGATATAATTCTAAAGCTACGCAAAGCTTTCAGAACTGTTATGTTGAATATTTGCCTCCTGATATTATATAATTATATTAATAATTGTGCTTCTAGAAACGTAGCCTTTAACTTCAGGCCAGTGCTTGCTGGAAGGTATGGAAGAGTTTGCTATATATTCAGGCCTGGCCGGTAGCGTCCGCAGCTGTTTACCTGATGTCAGGCTGCACTCCTTGTGCTGGATCTCGTCCACTGGCCACACAATCTGCAGAGTCCCGGAGGCAGTAAGGTCCACGGTGTGGCGCAGACTAAGCTAAGGTCTGACTCTGATCGGCTCTGCGCGCCATGTGCGCTGTGCGGTTCCGCTGACGTCAGACGCCGGAGCCACTGCCGCCGTACAGCGTCAGCGCGCACAGCCTGGGTAGTTTAGATTTAGTCCGCGGCCCGCCCACAGCACTCCCCCTCGATGACTCATCATCGGTACGGGGCAGCAGGCACACCACAAACAGTCAGCCGCGGCCGCTGGCCGTCCACTGCTGTTGTCGCTAGGCAGGCTACCTACTACCACTATTAGCAGGCGGGCGGGCGGGCCGGGGTGGGAATGGATTAATCATGGACGGATCGCTGTGTGCTGCAGCCGGTCACAGATGCTCTCCAGGCTCCACTGCTCCAGCCAGGTTCCAATATGGCGGCACAAGCATGCGGCGCCCATTAAGGGTGGCGCCCTGCGCGGCCGCTCTATTGGAACATGCCTGGAGCCGGCCCTGTAATATATATACGTTATGGTAAGAACTTATCGTTGATAACGGTATTTCTCCTAAGTCCACAGGTTCCACAGGATTGGCACCAAACGATCACAAGCGTTCAGGCCTCTCAGGATGCAACGGGCCCGTTCATATATCCCCGCCCACTGGCTCAGGCAAATCAGTTGGATTCCAAAGCATCTAGGCAGGAGCATCATGTAGAGCCCTAATCAGGTGAGAAGAACACACATGCACACCCTTCCATACAAGAAGGAAGAGGTTAGTGAGCAGCAAGATCCTCAAATCAGGAGTGTCAGGGTGGGATCCCTGTGGACTTAGGAGAAATACCGTTATCAACAGTAAGTTCTTACAATAACGTATATTTCTCTGGCAGGGTCCACAGGTTATCCACAGGATAACAATGGGATTTCCCAAAGCAATTTTAGTGGTGGGGACGCTCCTGATTAGACAGGAGAACCTTACGCCCGAATTCAGCGTCATGAGAGGCAAAAGTATCCAAGCATAATGTCTAATGAATGTGTTAATGGAAGACTATGTGGCTGCCTTACATATCTGTTCTGCTGAAGCACCATGTAGTGCTGCCTATGAAGGACCTACCTTACAAGTAGAGTGAACAGAGACATTAGCGGAATTAGTGTCGGTACTGTCTGTGTGTAGGGCCGTAACTAGCACTGGACAGAGTGTATGTGTGGGCCAGGGTTGGACTGGCCCACAGGGGTTGAGGATCTGGACTGGTCTTCCTTGAAGAGTGTCCTTTGCCTGAATCATTGCCATGTATATGGGCCGAAGTTCTAACAGATTTATTTGCAGGCAATTTTCTTCTATGGTCCATTTTTCCGAGAACCATAATGTTCTGGACACTGCTCCCCAGCTCTGAAGACTGGTATCTGTTGTCAGGATCCCCCATCTGATATCCAAAAAGGTTCTCACTTTGTCTAGATGGGATGTCTGTAGCCACCAGGCTGATGACTTTCTTACTTTGTGTGAAAGTACCACAGTCTGTTTCTTTATTGTCTGATGTATTCCATTCCATCTGGCCAGGATCAGAAGCTGCCGAGGTCTTGAGTGGAATTGTTCATACTCCACCATGTCGATTGTTGACACCATCAAACCCATCAGTCGCATAGCTGCATGGATTGATATTGTTTGACTGTGTAACCACTCCTGAGTACTTGACTGTACCTTGGATATCTTGTTCCAAGGTAATCAATTTTCTGCAGACTTGAATTCAGTACAGCCCCACAGTGAGTCATCCGTTGTGAAGGAACCAGAGGACTTTGGCCAATTTATGAACCACCCGTGCCTCTGCAGACAAGTCACTGTCTGTTGGAGATGACACAGAAACTTTTCCTGTGAATTGTGCCAGGATAAGAAAGGTGGTCGAGGTATGGCAATTTTCTTATCCCCTTCTTGCGGAGATAAGCTGCCATAATCATCATAATTTTGGTACATACTCTGGGGGCTGTGGCTAATCCAAAGGGTAAGGTCTGAAACTGAAAATGTTGCTGGAGGATGGGGAACCTTGAGATAACATTGATGGAACAGTGCTATAGGAACCTGTAGGTAAGCATCCTGACTATCCAGGGATACCATGTAATCTCATGTCTCCATGCAAAAACTATAGAGCGCAACATCCCCATGTGAACTGTGGTACCCAAACTTATCTGTTTGGGATTTTGAGAATGTGGTGAAAATGAGCCACCTGAACCCAAACCCGGAGTAAAAACCAGTCTCTATTGTGCAGGGGTTACTGGAATGACTATTCCTGACAAAAGCAATTTCTGAACTGCTTCTTGCAAACCCCTGTCCTTCGCCTCTACCCGAGATGGACTGGAACAGAAGAACCTTCAAGGAGGATGCTTCTAGAAGGGAAAGCATAACCTAGAGATACTGCTTCTTGCACCCAGGAATCTGTTTGTAGACTGCTACCAGATCTGTGCAAGCTGAAGAAGTCGGCCCCCTATCCTTTTGGGGTCCCCTAATGGAGGCCCGCACCATCATGCTGATGGCTTATCCTCTGGTTTGGAAGCTGGCCCTCTGGTTGCCTTTGCTTCTTTGCCTTACCAAACTTATTGTATTGGGGCTGTTACGTTCCTTTATGACAGACAAGTCCGAAACCGGACCACTAGGTTTGGGGTTATATGTGGAAGGAAACGTGACCTTCTTGGAGTCTGTTTCTGACTCCAGCATATCGGTTAACTCCTTCCCAAACAGAAACTTCCAGCCAAAGGCAAAGTTTCCAGAACCTTCTTTGATTCTGAATCAGCTTTCCATGTATGTAAGCAAAACTGCTCTGCGAGCAGCTATTGTTAATGCTGATGCCCTAGAACATTAGTGTCCATATGAGCTATATGGGATTCTTGCTCCCTTGCAGGCACTGAAAACCTGTCTTCCAGTACCTCAGCCTAGTGTACCTACAGGACCTGGTATTCCAAGGTGGTCTCCCATCCAAGAACTAACCAGGCCCAACACTGTTTAGCTTCCAAGATCTAGTGAGAATGGGCCTATCCAGTGTAGTGTGGCTGTAGATTGCAAGGTGAAGTCATGGCTGGCCTTATGACTGCCCCAGAGACAATATGGTTTTCAGAAAACCATCCCTCTTTTGACGTTGACGGCAAAGGCCATATAGATTTTCGCACTATCAATGATATGCGTATCTACTTTAGGAGGCACGTCCTATTTTTAAACAGTCCCCTGCTGGAAAAGGATATTTGGAATCCCATTTACTGGGAACCTATATTCCTTATTGGGTATAGCCCAAACCTTTTCCATGATTTCCATCAGATGCTGGGGTCCCCCATGAGGAGGCCCTATTTTTTGGGACGTTTAAACCTAGGTACCTTATTTTTAACACAGGTTCTGCTGATCCTCTGAGGACAGAAAGGCCTTTACTGCTCTCATTATTTCAGCTATATTCACTGAGCTGATACCCTCTACCTGTTCTTTGTATGCCGAAGTAGAGTATGTAGAGCTTTCATCGTCTGATGAATCATCATGTGTAGCCTGTGCAGTTGATGATTTATTTACACTCTGTTTATCAGCTTGTTTTATTGGAGAAGCTGTTGGGGATACCGTAGGTAGAGAGCTGCATGTATGGATTAATAGTGAACCCTATTCCTGGTATTGACGCTGTAGGAATTAACCTTTCAGCTATACTGGACAAGGTCTGTGCAAACATCGCCCAAGGGGGATCTATCTGCACTTGACGTAGATCAGGGATCTGCCTTGTATTATGCTGAAAAGCAAACCATTTTACACATAAACCATCCTGTACCAGATCAGAGAGAATAACACAGTTTTTGCAAGACAACATGATATGAGTATTGGTTTTACTGTAAGTGTACGCTCGTCACATTTGCCACTCTTAGACATGATAAATAATGAGCACTTTCACAGTGTACTACACAATTTGTGACTGTAACCACTTTATCGTTCTAAAGTTATATCAATCTGACCCATGCACCCGCATTGAGGATCAGAAGACCAATTGACAAACATATATAAAAGTCAGCAATCACACTAGCAGTCACATGTTATATATTAGCCATATGAGCACATAATCAACTACGAACACATTTTAAAGTATGAAGGAGTACATATTACTGAATTCTGTTTTATACAGATCTTAACGTATTCAGACGCAATGCGAAGAAAACCACAGTAATGTACACAGACTCATATGCAATAGGCACTTAAATGTAACTATTCATACTGACAAAAGTAGATAGAAATTTAGTGCTGTATAACCCGTACTCAGTAGAGTGGGATACAGGGAGACTCACCTCACTTCCAAGATCGATCAATACGTTAGCGAACGCTGAGTGGATCCAGACGCTACTAGCGTACACCGCCGCTCCGGGAACTTTTAGTGAACACAGACGCACTGTGCATACAGACGCACCGTGCATACAGACGCCTGTATTGCGACCGGGTCTCCTCTCCGTAACGCTTAGTGAACACAGACGCAGCAGCCTATGCTGAGACTGAGACCCCTCGTGGTAGTGTCTGAGACGGAAGTGAGGCAACAGTTCATGGCGGGAGACTCGCAGAAACTGGTCATGAACTGGGGGGAGGGGCAACCAGGAGAGCGTCTAACTCCTCACCGCTGACATCAACCCTAGGGATCGCAGCCTCATACTATTCATGGTGCCTTATGATCCCTAAGGCCTAGCGCTGGAGAACCCGTGGTGGCGCATCAGCTACTGTCTGGTAGCCTCCTTCCAATACAGTGCGGCTGTGTCCATATTCCCAGACTACGGGGAACCGATGCCTTACCTTCTCCCCGTGCTCTGGCCACAGCCTGGTAACGTCTGCTGGACCTGCTAGTATATCCGACACAGACGCCCACTGAGACAGCGCTGTACACATGGGTAAGCGTTGTTGCGACCTGGCGGAGAGTTGTTGGAGCGACTCTTTCCAATATGTGTATAAGACGCCGTTAAGAAAGATCGCTCAAAAACATAGTAAGACTATAAATATAAAAATAAGAATTTACTCACCGGTAATTCTATTTCTCGTAGTCCGTAGTGGATGCTGGGAACTCCGTAAGGACCATGGGGAATAGACGGGCTCCGCAGGAGACTGGGCACTCTAAAGAAAAGATTAGGTACTGTCTGGTGTGCACTGGCTCCTCCCTCTATGCCCCTAATCCAGACCTCAGTTAGGGAAACAGTGCCCGGACGAGCTGACATTACAAGGAAAGGAAATTTGAATCCAGGGTAAGACTCATACCAGCCACACCAATCACACCGTACAACTTGTGATAAACTTACCCAGTTAACAGTATGAACAACAACTGAGTCTCACTCAACGGATGGCTCATAACAATAACCCTTATTTAAGCAATAACTATATACACGTATTGCAGAAAGTCCGCACTTGGGACGGGCGCCCAGCATCCACTACGGACTACGAGAAATAGAATTACTGGTGAGTAAATTCTTATTTTCTCTGACGTCCTAGTGGATGCTGGGAACTCCGTAAGGACCATGGGGATTATACCAAAGCTCCCAAACGGGCGGGAGAGTGCGGATGACTCTGCAGCACCGAATGAGCAAACACAAGGTCCTCCTCAGCCAGGGTATCAAACTTGTAGAACTTTGCAAATGTGTTTGAACCCGACCAAGTAGCCGCTCGGCAAAGCTGTAAAGCCGAGACCCCTCGGGCAGCCGCCCAAGAAGAGCCCACCTTCCTTGTGGAATGGGCTTTTACTGATTTTGGATGCGGCAATCCAGCCGCAGAATGAGCTAGCTGAATCGTGCTACAGATCCAGTGCGCAATAGTTTGCTTTGAAGCAGGAGCACCCAGCTTGTTGGGTGCATGCAGGATAAACAGCGAGTCAGTCTTCCTGACTCCAGCCGTTCTGGAAACATATATTTTCAAAGCCCTGACTACGTCCAGTAACTTGGAGTCCTCCAAGTCCCGAGTAGCCGCAGGCACCACAATAGGTTGGTTCAAATGAAACGATGATACCACCTTTGGGAGAAATTGGGGACGAGTCCTCAATTCTGCCCTGTCCATATGGAAGATCAGATATGGGCTTTTACATGACAAAGCCGCCAATTCCGACACACGCCTAGCCGATGCTAAGGCCAACAGCATGACCACTTTCCACGTGAGATACTTTAGTTCCACGGTCCTAAGTGGCTCACACCAGTGGGATTTCAGGAAATCCAACACAACGTTAAGATCCCAAGGTGCCACTGGTGGCACAAAAGGGGGCTGAATATGCAGCACTCCCTTAACAAACGTCTGAACCTCAGGCAGTGAAGCCAGTTCTTTTTGAAAGAAAATGGATAGGGCCAAAATCTGGACCTTTATGGACCCCAATTTTAGGCCCATAGTCAACCCTGACTGTAGGCAGTGCAGGAAACGACCCAGCAGGAATTCCTCTGTATGGGCCTTCCTGGCCTCACACCAAGCAACATATTTTCGCCATATACGATGATAATGCTTTGCTGTCGCATCTTTCCTAGCCTTTATCAGCGTAGGAATAACTTCATCCGGAATGCCTTTTTCAGATAGGATCCGGCGTTCAACCGCCATGCCGTCAAACGCAGCCACGGTAAGTCTTGGAACAGACAGGGCCCTTGTTGCAGCAGGTCCTGTCTGAGAGGCAGAGGCCATGGGTCCTCTGTGCGCATTTCTTGCAGTTCCGGGTACCAAGTCCTTCTTGGCCAATCCGGAACAATGAGTATTGTTCTTATTCCTCTCTTTCTTACTATTCTCAGTACCTTGGGTATGAGAGGAAGAGGAGGAAACACATATACCGATTGGTACACCCACGGTGTCACTAGGGCGTCCACAGCTATCGCCTGAGGGTCCCTTGACCTGGCGCAATATCTTTTTAGCTTTTTGTTGAGGCGGGACGCCATAATGTCCACCTGTGGCAGTTCCCATCGCTTTGCGATCTGTGTGAAGACTTCTTGATGAAGTCCCCACTCTCCCGGGTGGAGGTCGTGTCTGCTGAGGAAGTCTGCTTCCCAGTTGTCCACTCCCGGAATGAACACTGCTGACAGTGCTTGCACGTGATTCTCCGTCCACCGAAGAATCTTTGTGGCTTCCGCCATTGCCATCCTGCTTCTTGTGCCGCCCTGGCGGTTTACATGGGCGACCGCCGTGATGTTGTCTGACTGAATCAGTACTGGCCGGTTTCGAAGCAGGGGCTCTGCTTGACTCAGGGCGTTGTAAATGGCCCTTCGTTCCAGTATATTTATGTGTAGAGAAGTCTCCAGACTTGACCACAGCCCTTGGAAGTTTCTTCCCTGAGTGACTGCCCCCCATCCTCAGAGGCTTGTATCCGTTGTCACCAGGACCCAGTCCTGTATGCCGAACATGCGGCCCTCGAGAAGGTGAGCACTCTGCAGCCACCACAGAAGAGACACCCTGGCCCTTGGGGACAGAGTGATCAGCCGATGCATCTGGAGATGCGATCCGGACCACTTGTCCAACAGATCCCACTGCAAGATCCTCGCATGGAACCTGCCGAAGGGAATGGCTTCGTATGAAGCCACCATCTTTCCCAGGACTCACGTGCAGTGATGCACCGATACCTGTTTTGGTATCAGGAGGTCCCTGACCAGAGAAGCTAATTCCTGGGCCTTCTCCACCGGGAGAAACACCTTCTTCTGTTCTGTGTCCAGAATCATGCCCAGGAAAAGCAGACGCGTCGTAGGAATCAGCTGCGACTTTGGAACATTCAGAATCCAGCCGTGCTGTTGCAACACTTCCTGAGAGAGTGCTACACTGATCAACAACTGCTGCCTGGACCTCGCCTTTATGAGGAGATCGTCCAAGTACGGGATAATTATAACTCCCTTCTGCCGAAGGAGTATCATCATTTCGGCCATTACCTTGGTAAATATTCTCGGTGCCGTGGACAGGCCAAACGGCAACGTCTGGAACTGGTAATGACAGTCCTGTACCACAAACCTGAGGTACTCCTGGTGAGGTGGGTAAATGGGGACATGCAAGTAAGCATCTTTGATGTCCAGCGACACCATAAAATCCCCCTCTTCCAGGCTTGCAATAACCGCTCTGAGCGATTCCATTTTGAACTTGAATTTCTTTATATAAGTGTTCAAGGATTTTAAATTTAGAATGGGTCTCACCGAACCGTCCGGTTTCGGTACCACAAACATTGTGGAATAGTAACCCCTTCCCTGTTGAAGGAGGGGGACCCTGACAATCACTTGCTGGAGGTACAGCTTGTGAATTGCCGCCAGTACTACCTCCCTTTCCATGGGGAAAGCTGGCAATGCTGATTTGAGGTAACGGCGGGGGGGAGTCGCTTCGAATTCCAGCTTGTATCCCTGAGATACAATTTGTATAGCCCAGAGATCCACCTGTGAACGAACCCACTGGTTGCTGAAGTTTCGGAGACGCGCCCCCACCGCACCTGGCTCCGCCTGTGGAGCCCCAACGTCTTGCGGTGGACTTAGTGGAAACAGGGGAGGACTTTTGTTCCTGGGAACTGGCTGCATGGTGCAGCTTCTTACCTCTACCCCTGCCTGTGGCAAGAAAGGATGCGCCCCTGACCCTCTTGCCTTTTTGGGAACGAAAGGACTGCATTTGATAATACGGTGCTTTCTTAGGCTGTGAGGAAACCTGAGGCAAGAAAGTCGACTTTCCAGCTGTCGCTGTAGACACGAGGTCCGACAGACCGTCCCCAAACAATTCCTCACCCTTATAAGGCAAAACCTCCATGTGTTTTTTAGAATCAGCATCTCCTGTCCATTGCCGAGTCCATAAGACCCTCCTGGTAGAAATGGACATAGCATTAATTCTAGAGCCCAGCAGGCAAATGTCCCTCTGAGCATCCCGCATATATAAGACAACGTCTTTGATATGGCCCAGGGTTAGCAAAACAGTATCTCTGTCGAGGGAATCTATGTCGTCTAACAGAGTATCTGTCCACGCTGCTACAGCACTACACATCCAGGCTGAAGCAATAGCAGGTCTCAGTAGAGTACCAGAGTGTGTATACACTGACTTCAGGATAGCTTCCTGCTTTCTATCCGCAGGCTCCTTTAGGGTGGCCGTATCCTGAGACGGCAGGGCCACCTTTTTAGATAAGCGTGTCAGTGCCTTGTCCACCCTAGGGGATGTTTCCCAACGTAACCTGTCCGTTGGCGGGAAAGGGTACGCCATCAGTAACCTCTAAGAAAACACTAATTTCTTATCAGGGGAACTCCACGCTTCTTCACACAATTCATTTAATTCATCAGATGGGGGAAAAGTCACTGGCTGCTTTTTCTTCCCAAACATATAAACCCTCTTGGTATTAACAGGGTTAATCTCAGAAATGTGTAATACATCTTTCATTGCAATAATCATGTATCGGATGGCCTTGGTCATTTTAGACTGTAAATGTGCCTCATCATCGTCGACACTGGAGTCGGACTCCGTGTCGACATATGTGTCAACCATCTGAGTTAGAGGGCGTTTATGAGCCCCTGACGGTTTCTGAGTCGCCTGGGCAGGCGCGGGCTGAGACCCCGGCTGTCCCAAGGCTGCAGCGTCATCAAACCTTTTATGTAAGGAGTTTACATTGTCATTTAAGACCTTCCACATATCCATCCAATCAGGTGTCGGCCCCGACGGGGGCGACACCACACTTATCTGCCCTTGCTCCGCCTCCACGTAACCTTCCTCATCAAACATGTCGACACAGCCGTACCGACACACCGCACACACACAGGGAATGCTCAGACTGAGGACAGGACCCCACAAAGTCCTTTGGGGAGACAGAGAGAGAGTATGCCAGCACACACCACAGCGCTATATAACACAGGGATTCTCACTGATAAGTGATTTACCCAATAGCTGCTTTGTATGTCTTATTTGCGCCTAAATTTATGTGCCCCCCCTCTCTTTTTAACCCGTCTTGTACCTGGATACTGCAGGGGAGAGCCTGGGGAGCTGCTTCCAGCGGAGCTGTGAAGAGAAAATGGCGCTGGTGTGCTGAGGAAGAAGGCCCCGCCCCCTCAGCGGCGGGCTTCTGTCCCGCTTTCTGTGTGAAAAAATGGCGGGGTTTTTTACATATATACAGTGCCAGACTGTATATATGTATTTTTATGCCAAAAGGTACTTCAATTGCAGCCCAGGGCGCCCCCCCCCAGCGCCCTGCACCCTACAGTGACCGGAGTGTGTAAGTGTGCTGGGAGCAATGGCGCACAGCTGCGGTGCTGTGCGCTACCTTAATGAAGACAGGAGTCTTCAGCCGCCGATTTCGTCGTCTTCAAGCTTCTGTTCTTCTGGCTCTGCGAGGGGGGCGGCGGCGCGGCTCCGGGAACGGACGATCGAGGACAGGTGCCTGTGTTCGAACCCTCTGGAGCTAATGGTGTCCAGTAGCCTAAGAAGCACAAGCTAGCTGCAAGCAGGTAGGTTTGCTTCTCTCCCCTTAGTCCCACGTAGCAGTGAGTCTGTTGCCAGCAGAAGCTCACTGAAAATAAAAAACCTAGTAAATACTTTCTTTACTAGTAAGCTCAGGAGAGCCCACTAGGAGCACCCAGCTCTGGCCGGGCACAGATTCTAACTGAGGTCTGGAGGAGGGGCATAGAGGGAGGAGCCAGTGCACACCAGATAGTACCTAATCTTTTCTTTAGAGTGCCCAGTCTCCTGCGGAGCCCGTCTATTCCCCATGGTCCTTACGGAGTTCCCAGCATCCACTAGGACGTCAAAGAAATAAGAAAGCTTAGGGCT
The DNA here is from genome assembly GCF_028390025.1 of Pseudophryne corroboree. Taxonomy (NCBI): domain Eukaryota; kingdom Metazoa; phylum Chordata; class Amphibia; order Anura; family Myobatrachidae; genus Pseudophryne; species Pseudophryne corroboree. Next base: position 275,347,455 of record NC_086447.1, on the reverse strand, counting down.
GTCATAGAACAGCAGCCCTCTGACCATGGTCCGGCTCCTGCCGCACCAAACAAAAAAGTGATTTGCCTGAGCCAGTGGGCGGGGATATATGGACGGGCCCGTTGCTTCCTGGGAGGCCTGAAAGCTTGTGATAGTTTGGTGCCAATCCGTTGTCGCTCCATTATATCCCATTGTTATCCTGTGGACCCTGCCGGAGAAAGTGTAGGTTTTCCTGTACACCTGTATGGAGGACGAGGAAAATGTGCAATGTTACTGGTTGTAATGTCCCAAAATGGAGCGGTGTATTGCATATAACTGAATCTCCCCATTAGCGAGATGTCCTCTTCTTTACATTACCAGAGATGCAGAAAATGGGCTTACCCTTATACACGAATAAGCTGCTGTCATGGTTTTGTGTGTTCATGTTTCTAATGTACTGTAGGAAACTCAGGGAGAGAATGATCCTGAATGGATTAGCCAATCAGAGGATAGTGGTCCACCAGAGGTGCTTAGTCACTTTGGACACATTGAGAGTCAGGAGTAAGTTCAGCTAGAACGTGCAATTTTGCACCTTTGTGAAAATATGTTGCACTGTAGAAGGGAAGAGATTCAAATAGTTCAGGGGAGGCGCATCCCATCTCTACTGCCCAGTATGTGTGTACTACATGGAAAAGCAGTCAGCATTGTGGGTGTATGCAAAAAAATAAGAATTTACTTACCGATAATTCTATTTCTCGTAGTCCGTAGTGGATGCTGGGGACTCCGTCAGGACCATGGGGAATAGCGGCTCCGCAGGAGACAGGGCACAAAAGTAAAAGCTTTAGGATCAGGTGGTGTGCACTGGCTCCTCCCCCTATGACCCTCCTCCAAGCCTCAGTTAGGATACTGTGCCCGGACGAGCGTACACAATAAGGAAGGATTTTGAATCCCGGGTAAGACTCATACCAGCCACACCAATCACACTGTACAACCTGTGATCTGAACCCAGTTAACAGCATGATAACAGCGGAGCCTCTGAAAAGATGGCTCACAACAATAATAACCCGATTTTTGTAACAATAACTATGTACAAATATTGCAGACAATCCGCACTTGGGATGGGCGCCCAGCATCCACTACGGACTACGAGAAATAGAATTACTGGTGAGTAAATTCTTATTTTCTCTAACGTCCTAAGTGGATGCTGGGGACTCCGTCAGGACCATGGGGATTATACCAAAGCTCCCAAACGGGCGGGAGAGTGCGGATGACTCTGCAGCACTGAATGAGAGAACTCCAGGTCCTCCTCAGTCAGGGTGTGCCCCTGACCAAGTATCAGCTCGGCAAAGTTGTAAAGCCGAGACCCCTCGGGCAGCCGCCCAAGATGAGCCCACCTTCCTTGTGGAATGGGCATTTACATATTTTTGGCTGTGGCAGGCCTGCCACAGAATGTGCAAGCTGAATTGTACTACACATCCAACTAGCAATCGTCTGCTTAGAAGCAAGAGCACCCAGTTTGTTGGGTGCATACAGGATAACAGCAAGTCAGTTTTCCTGACTCCAGCCGTCCTGGAATCTATATTTTCAGGGCCCTGACAACATCTAGCAACTTGGAGTCCTCCAAGTCCCTAGTAGCCGCAGGTACCACAATAAGCTGGTTCAGGTGAAACACTGACACCACCTTAGGGAGAAACTGGGGATGAGTCCGCAGCTCTGCCCTGTCCGAATGGACAATCAGATATGGGCTTTTTTGAGACAAACGCCGCCAATTCTGACACTCGCCTGGCCGAGGCCAGGGCCAACAGCATGGTCACTTTCCCTGTGAGATATTTCAAATCCACAGATTTGAGCGGTTTAAACCAATGTGATTTTAGGAATCCCAGAACTACGTTGAGATCCCACAGTGCCACTGGAGGCACAAAAGGGGGTTGTATATGCAGTACTCCCTTGACAAACTTCTGGACTTCAGGAACTGAAGCTAATTCTTTCTGGAAGAAAATCGACAGGGCCGAAATTTGAACCTTAATGGACCCCAATTTGAGGCCCATAGACACTCCTGTTTGCAGGAAATGCAGGAAACGACCGAGTTGAAATTTCTTCATGGGGCCTTCCTGGCCTCACACCACGCAACATATTTTCGCCACATGTGGTGATAATGTTGTGCGGTCACCTCCTTCCTGGCTTTGACCAGGGTAGGAATGACCTCTTCCGGAATGCCTTTTTCCTTTAGGATCCGGCGTTCAACCGCCATGCCGTCAAACGCAGCCGCGGTAAGTCTTGGAACAGACATGGTACTTGCTGAAGCAAGTCCCTTCTTAGCGGCAGAGGCCATGAGTCCTCTGTGAGCATCTCTTGAAGTTCCGGGTACCAAGTCCTTCTTGGCCAATCCGGAGCCACGAGTATAGTTCTTACTCCTCTACGTCTTATAATTCTCAATACCTTGGGTATGAGAAGCAGAGGAGGGAAGACATACACCGACTGGTACACCCACGGTGTTACCAGAAACGTCCACAGCTATTGCCTGAGGGTCTTTTGACCTGGCGCAATACTTGTCCAGTTTTTTGTTCAGGCGGGACGCCATCATGTCCACCTTTGGTCTTTTCCAACGGTTCACAATCATGTGGAAGACTTCCCGATGAAGTCCCCACTCTCCCGGGTGGAGGTTGTGCCTGCTGAGGAAGTCTGCTTCCCAGTTGTCCACTCCCGGAATGAACACTGCTGACAGTGCTATCACATGATTTTCCGCCCAGCGAAAAATCCTTGCAGTTTCTGCCATTGCCCTCCTGCTTCTTGTGCCGCCCTGTCTGTTTACGTGGGCGACTGCCGTGATGTTGTCCCACTGGATCAATACCGGCTGACCTTGAAGCAGAGGTCTTGCTAAGCTTAGAGCATTGTAAATTGCCCTTAGCTCCAGTATATTTATGTGGAGAAAAATCTCCAGACTTGATCACACTCCCTGGAAATTTTTTCCCTGTGTGACTGCTCCCCAGCCTCTCAGGCTGGCCTCCGTGGTCACCAGCATCCAATCCTGAATGCCGAATCTGCGGCCCTCTAGAAGATGAGCACTCTGTAACCACCACAGGAGAGACACCCTTGTCCTTGGAGATAGGGTTGTCCGCTGATGCATCTGAAAATGCGATCCGGACCATTTGTCCAGCAGATCCCACTGAAAAGTTCTTGCGTGGAATCTGCCGAATGGAATCGCTTCGTAATAAGCCACCATTTTTCCCAGGACTCTTGTGCAATGATGCACTGACACTTTTCCTGGTTTTAGGAGGTTCCTGACTAGCTCGGATAACTCCCTGGCTTTCTCCTCCGGGAGAAACACCTTTTTCTGGACTGTGTCCAGAGCCATCCCTAGGAACAGCAGACGTGTCGTCGGAAACGGCTGTGATTTTGGATATTTAGAATCCACCCGTGCTGTCGTAGAACTACTTGAGATAGTGCTACTCCGACTTCCAACTGTTCTCTGGACCTTGCCCTTATCAGGAGATCGTCCAAGTAAGGGATAATTAAGACGCCTTTTCTTTGAAGAAGAATCATCATTTTGGCCATTACTTTGGTAAAGACCCGGGGTGCCGTGGACAATCCAAACGGCAGCGTCTGAAACTGATAGTGACAGTTCCGTACCACGAACCTGAGGTACCCTTGGTGAGAAGGGCAATTTGGGACATGGAGGTAAGCATCCTTGATGTCCAGGGACACCATATAGTCCCCTTCTTCCTGGTTCGCTATCACTGCTCTGAGTGACTCCATCTTGATTTGAACCTTTGTATGTAAGTGTTCAAAGATTTCCCATTTAGAATAGGTCTCACCGAGCCGTCTGGCTTCAGTACCACAATATAGTGTGGAATAATACCCCTTTCCTTGTTGTAGGAGGGGTACTTTGATTATCACCTGCTGGGAATACAGCTTGTGAATTGTTTCCAATACTGCCTCCCTGTCGGAGGAAGACGTTGGTAAAGCAGACATCAGGAGCCTGCGAGGGGGAGACGTCTCGAATCTCTGTACCCCTGGGATACTACTTGTAGGATCCAGGGGTCCACTTGCGAGTGAGCCCACTACGCGCTGAAACTCTTGAGACGACCCCCCACCGCACTTGAGTCCGCTTGTACGGCCCCAGCGTCATGCTGAGGACTTGGCAGAAGCTGTGGAGGGCTTCTGTTCCTGGGAATGGGCTGCCTGCTGCAGTCTTCTTCCCTTTCCTCTATCCCTGGGCAGATATGACTGGCCTTTTGCCCGCTTGCCCTTATGGGGACGAAAGGACTGAGGCTGAAAAGACGGTGTCTTTTTCTGCCGAGATGTGATTTGGGGTAAAAAAGGTGGATTTTCCAGCTGTTGCCGAGGCCACCAGGTCCGATGGACCGACCCCAAATAACTCCTCCCCTTTATACGGCAATACTTCCATGTTGGAATCTGCATCACCTGACCACTGTCGTGTCCATAAACATCTTCTGGCAGATATGGACATCGCACTTACTCTTGATGCCAGAGTGCAAATATCCCTCTGTGCATCTCGCATATATAGAAATGCATCCTTTAAATGCTCTATAGTCAATAAAATACTGTCCCTGTCAAAGGTATCAATATTCTCAGTCAGGGAATCCGACCAAGCCACCCCAGCGCTGCACATCCAGGCTGAGGCGATCGCTGGTCGCAGTATAACACCAGTATGTGTGTATATACCTTTTTAGGATATTTTCCAGCCTCTCAGCTGGCTCCTTGAGGGCGGCCCTATCTGGAGACGGTACCGCCACTTGTTTTGATAAGCGTGTGAGCGCCTTATCCACCCTAAAGGGTGTTTCCCAACGCGCCCCAACTTCTGGCGGGAAAGGGTATACCGCCAATAATTTTCTATCGGGGGAAACCCACGCATCATCACACACTTCATTTAATTTATCTGATTCAGGAAAAACTACAGGTAGTTTTTTCACACCCCACATAATACCCTTCTTGTGGTACTTGTAGTATCAGAAATATGTAACACCTCCTTCATTGCCCTTAACATGTAACGTGTGGCCCTAAAGGAAAATACGTTTGTTTCTTCACCGTCGACACTGGAGTCAGTGTCCGTGTCTGTGTCGACCGACTGAGGTAAATGAGCGTTTTACAGCCCCTGACGGTGTTTGAGACGCCTGGACAGGTACTAATTTGTTTGCCGGCCGTCTCATATCGTCAACCGACCTTGCAGCGTGTTGACATTATCACGTAATTCCTTAAATAAGCCATCCATTCCGGTGTCGACTCCCTAGAGAGTGACATCACCATTTCAGGCAATTGCTCCGCCTCCTCACCAACATCGTCCTCATACATGTCGACACACACGTACCGACACACAGCACACACACAGGGAATGCTCTGATAGAGGACAGGACCCCACTAGCCCTTTGGGGAGACAGAGGGAGAGTTTGCCAGCACACACCAAAAACGCTATAATTATACAGGGACAACCTTTATATAAGTGTTTTTCCCTTATAGCATTTTAATATATATATACATATCGCCAAATAAGTGCCCCCCCTCTCTGTTTTAACCCTGTTTCTGTAGTGCAGTGCAGGGGAGAGCCTGGGAGCCTTCCCACCAGCATTTCTGTGAGGGAAAATGGTGCTGTGTGCTGAGGAGAATAGGCCCCGCCCCCTTTTCGGCGGGCTTCTTCTCCCGTTTTTCTGAGACCTGGCAGGGGTTAAATACATCCATATAGCCCCCAGGGGCTATATGTGATGTATTTTTAGCCAGAATAAGGTACTATCATTGCTGCCCAGGGCGCCCCCCCCCAGCGCCCTGCACCCTCAGTGACCGCTGCTATGAAGTGTGCTGACAACAATGGCGCACAGCTGCAGTGCTGTGCGCTACCTTATGAAGACTGAAGAGTCTTCTGCCGCCGTTTCTGGACCTCTTCACTTTTCGGCATCTGCAAGGGGGTCGGCGGCGCGGCTCCGGGACGAACCCCAGGGTGAGACCTGTGTTCCGACTCCCTCTGGAGCTAATGGTGTCCAGTAGCCTAAGAAGCCAATCCATCCTGCACGCAGGTGAGTTCACTTCTCTCCCCTAAGTCCCTCGTAGCAGTGAGCCTGTTGCCAGCAGGACTCACTGTAAAATAAAAAACCTAACAAACTTTTACTCTAAGCAGCTCTTTAGCAGAGCCACCTAGATTGCACCCTTCTCGGCCGGGCACAAAAATCTAACTGAGGCTTGGAGGAGGGTCATAGGGGGAGGAGCCAGTGCACACTACCTGATCCTAAAGCTTTTACTTTTGTGCCCTGTCTCCTGCGGAGCCGCTATTCCCCATGGTCCTGACGGAGTCCCCAGCATCCACTTAGGACGTTAGAGAAATAATAATTGGAAAACAAAAAATTTAAAAAAAATTTCAAATCTGTGTAACCGAAATAAACCAAAACATAAACAGACCAGAATGTAGGATAATTCCTGATAAGGACTACATAATCATTAGACACTGCTGGAATATATTTATCAATTTGTAAAGTCACCGCAAATAAAAAGAACACCAAAACGGCCACGCATGTATTAGTGGTCTTTATTCCGTGGTTGTACACCAAGCTTAGCTGTTTTCTTACAGGTGTGTAAAAGCTTCTGTATTACAGAAAGGCCAGCTAGAAATAACTTACGGTTCTCTGAGCATCCATTACGCTGGAACACTCAATATATTACGCCATACAGCGCAAGTTGAATGGCACCTAGAGGACTGCAATAGAGTAAGGCTGGATGGCCTGTTTCACAATTGAGCTACAGTATTCAGTATTTGACAATGTCTTGTTTAATGTATAAAGTAGCTTCTTCCTTAACCAGATCCACATGGGAATTTTGTATTACATGTTCAAGGGTTTTACAAAAACCAACAATGAACATTTGCTATTTGTTGTAACCACGCTATAGAAAGTCCTGTAACACAGCAGAAAATTATCTGTCAGATAAAAACAGAGATAGACCCAGATCTCTATACAGGGTGAATCAAAAGAAACAAGGTCAGTTCTTGAATTTTCCTTTCTTCGCTGGAAGTTGCCCAGTGGCTTCCAGATATTTGTTGACCAATTCTTCCTGGGTATTGGCTAAGCAGGGCTGGTATTTGCTGTACTCCATTGTGTATTCACCCTTCCCCTAAACAAATGAAATAAAAAAAGAATTAGCCTATATGAAAGATACATCGTTTATTTTCTGCAGACCTAGGGACAGTTAAAACCACATGCTTAATTGTAAAATACTATGGGAGGGAAAGTCAGATAACCTGCTAGACAACAGATACAACGTGTATACCATACACTCAGGCCCCGTTATAAAGGAATGCATATATGTGTCGGCAATTATTGTGTCGGCAAGCAGGAGACTGGCAGGAAAACACAAAGTTACAATGCATCTTAAGGCATTTTTAACTGTGTCAGTAGTTTAACAACAAACATGTTACTGCTGAACTGTTGAAATGCTTCAATCTGTATATTCCCGGACGACATTCTCCTGCATGCCAACATGATGATTGTAACTTACAGTAGTATGGCTACCCCCACCAGGCAAAAAAGGTTGCCGACCTTGCCAGACACTTGCTGGGCCAAGGGGTAGTTGCACAGTATCTCCACCTTGGAGTGCTCCTTTATTTGCCAAGCCTGCCAAACTATCCCCCCCAGACACTCCGAGTCATCTTAGAGAGTCAGCAGCGGAGCAGCCAAGTGCTTGACAGAGTGGCCAAAAGCCTGAACAAACACTCTTGCTCTATCCCCTTTCTATAGGTTTTAGGGAAGGTTTCTCACTTGGAAAACTGTTCCCGACCCACTATTATATTTAGCTTCTTCCATTCTTATGCGTCTGCCCTGTCCCTGATTTGCTGCCAGGCACCTCATATCTAGGTGTGGGCTCTGTTTTATCAGCAGTTCCAATCCTCATTTGGATGGCGGGAAATCTATCCTCCTAATTTTTCTCCATATTCTCAAGTTCTGGAAAGTGGAGTACATCCAGAGGCCACTCTGAGGCAAAGTAGATGCAATGTCAAAATTTAGCTCTAAATGCCAGGTCACAATTCCCTTTTACACAGTCAAGCCAGAATGTCCTTTTAGCAACATGCAAGGTCTGGGGCTGGCATCTGAGCTTGCCTGTGGTGGTCGTATGGACTCAGCAAAGCCGGTCTGTGACAGAGCTGTCTATGCAGCTGGGTAACCCTGCTCCCTCTTCTGCGTGGAGCAGGGACTTAAGGTGCCACTTCCAGTAGCAACTAAAGATTGCTAATGGATACTTATACCCCTATCTAATTGAACCTACTACCAGGAAAGCCTGGGCTCGTACAGTAAAGACCTGGTCTTTTGACATACCACTTATTCAGTCTCATGATGTTTTTTTTTTTTTTTTTTAATTCAATAACTTTTTATTGAGATTTTAAATTTTGTAGAAATACATATACAGAACAAATTGAAAATGTTGTAGCATGTGCAGGTATTCGTGGCAGAATATAGAATATACATAAAAAAGCTGCAGATCAAGATGACACATGGCATACGATTCAGGATAAGTAGATTGACTCCCCACACCATAGTACGCAGAGGCCCACAGGCGCCATGTGGGCCCACACAATTTATCCACAGAATAAAATGGGGAGTATCTAGTCCCTACACATGTCACCGTGAAGACACATCATCGTTAAGTATAGTCCAATGGGATATAAAATGTCTGCCAAACAGCCACAAAAAAGAAAACAAAACCCACAAAAACAAACCACCCCTATAACCCCACACCCTGTATAGCCTACCCCCAACTCAGGTATACTTGGATCAGTGGCGGTTCTTGCCACGGGCAAGCGGTACTTTTGCCCGGGGCGCCGCCTTCCGGAGGGCGCCGCACCAGGGCAAGATCCGCCACTGTGCCCCCCGCTGTGCCCTGCTGTGCCCCCCCGCTTTGAAGGGAACCAGACGCGTAGCGTCTAGTTTCCCTTCATTGAGAGGACCTTAGTTGTGCGGTGCGCGATGACGTCACGCACAGCAAAGGTCCTCTCCATGAAGGGAAACTAGACGCTACGGTCTAGGTTCCCTTCATGGAGAGGACCTTTGCTGTGCGATGCGCGATGACGTCATCGCGCACCGCACAACATACTGGCACAAACACTAGGGGTCATAATTGACCTCTAGTGTCTATGCTGTTCTATGGGAGAGACGTAATAACGTCTCTCCCATAGATCGAAGAGAGGAGAAGAGCGGCGGCGGAGGCGGTCTGGATCAGGAACGGGGATGGTAAGTATACTTTTTTATTTTATTTTATTTTTTCTTTCAGCGCCGTGGCCACGCCCCCATTTGAAGCCACGCCCCTATATTTTGCCCGGGGCGCCACAAGGAAAAGAACCGGCCCTGACTTGGATCCCTAAACCCCCATCCCCATCTCTAACTACACTAACTAGCAAACCCCCCCCCCCCCCCCCCCATTCGAAACTAATAGGAGCAATAAACTAATGACCTTAAGCTAGGCTAAATCCGGCTCTCCCGCAGAAGAACATAACTTTCCTCCCGCGAAGCGTGCTGAGCAGTATATAACCTTATACATAGCATAGATAGGAGGAGATTCTACCATATCAAAGACCCAACCTTCCCGCTACACATAAAACATCACTATAGCACAGTCGTGTGAAAAAAAAAAAAAAAAATACAAGGAGATGGAAACCATCCCCACCAGCAAAGCTTAGCAGAAAATGGTGACACAGTGTTACATTAGTCCAGCCAAGGCTCAGCACCATGACAGGATAAGTCGAAAAGGAAAAACCTGGTCCAGCACAGACAACAATCAGTAGGGGAATGTCCAGAGAATGCAAAAGTCAAATCCCCCAGACCTGGCGCGAACCAAAGAGATAGAGGATGGATTTTCGGAGAGGGCACCGTTAGCTCCATCCAGCCATAGTATGTCACGCTACACGGTGTCCACATAGCAGCAGGAGAGATAAAACCAATAACTGTAAAGGACACAGCATAGTCGAGGCAGTCAGAAGGTAGACAACAGAGGATATTAGGAGCAATTCCAACGGAGGATGACAGAAAATCCAAACGGGTTTTCGGCTGGACTACAAGAGAGTCAGGGCATACAGGGATTAGATCAGCATCCAGTACAATAGAATCCACAGTGTCGGAATAGGAGACAGCCGGAGAATATTTCGATGCAGGAAGCGCAGTGAAGTCAACCATGGAGCTGGGGGATACATCCACCATTTTGGTAAGCTGAATAACAAGTCTCTCTGTAGAGGCATAAATAGCCTGGAGTATGTGCCGCAAAGAGCCAGCCATCGTAAAGGCACGTAGACGCCAAGACAGGAGACTGGGCACAATAGACAAACCCGAGCACCAGCTGGGATGGCCACAAATGGTACAGACTGCAGGAATCTCAGGGCATCAGGTATAAACCTCCAGAGACAAAATGGCGGCTGACACACCACCAAGTCACATCTAGTAGGGAACCCAGATAAAGCAGCCAGCTAGTAGCAGCAGACCCGCTAAACAGGAGCAAAGAAACAGGCAGCCGGTGTCACCCTCACCATCAGAATGTGCAGAGCAGGAGTAATATCCAGAGGACGTCAGAGGAGAAGTTAGCAGCAAAATGGCGGCCGTCGGCGTCACACACACCCGCAGGCACCGGGAGCGAGACAGACAGCAGAAGACGCACGGAGGATCCCCGGGGACACAGCCGAAGAATGGGAGATAGTAACAGGTGAGTATCGCACACCGCACTGCAGCCGCTGGAACCAGAAACAGAGGCAACGGGACTCTGTGCTGAGGCCGGGCCGGCCGGCCGATCTCTAGGACGCACACGTGGAGATCCCGAGATTTCGACACTCCAAGGAGCTCCGCAGCAGCGGGAGAGGGTCCAGCAGAAACACAAGGTGTTTGGGGGGAGAAAACAGCTTCTAGCAGGATATTTTCAGGATATCAGCGGGAGAGCCGGAAAAATGCTGCCTATCCCCAGCTACTCCAGGCCACCCAGTCTCATGATGTTTTACTGTCCCCAGTTGCTGCTTCATTAAAGTTTCTTAACCTCAGCAGCTTTACAAGAAGTTCAACTGAAGGTACTAAATAGAGCCTTTATATCACAATCTCAATGGAAATATATGGTTCCGGACAAAACAGGTCATTGCCCTAAATGTCATTCTCGGTCAGCAATTTTCTTTATAATTTTTGGAGCTGTGATAAAGTTATGCAGTGTAAAGGTTGTCTTATTCCTTAATATTTTTTTCTCTCTCTCTTTGATGAAGCTCCCGGGCCCTTGTGTACTTCTTAATTTCACAGGTTGGGGCCTAGGTCCGAATTCTAAAATGATTACGCCTGTTCTTACGGTGATTTTAACAGTGGCCAAAAAAGCCATTTTAACCCATTGGATATCTGCTGCCTATATATGCTGTTGCAAATCCTATATTATGAACGCCAGTGCACATTCCCAGATATTGAAACAGGAGTCAAACGTTTCTATAAAAAAAAAAAAAGATTTTACTTACCGGTAAATCTATTTCTCTTAGTCCGTAGTGGATGCTGGGGACTCCGTAAGGACCATGGGGAATAGACGGGCTCCGCAGGAGACATGGGCACTTTAAGAAAGAATTTAGATTCTGGTGTGCTCTGGCTCCTCCCTCTATGTCCCTCCTCCAGACCTGTTAGAGAAACTGTGCCCGGAAGAGCTGACAGTACAAGGAAAGGATTTTGGAAATCCAGGGCAAGACTCATACCAGCCACACCAATCACACCGTATAACTTGTGATAAACTTACCCAGTCAACAGTATGAACAACAACAGAGCATCAGTTCAACCCTGATGCAACAATAACATAGCCCTTATTGCAGCAATAACTATATACAAGTATTGCAGAAGAAGTCCGCACTTGGGGGGTAATTCCAAGTTGATCGCAGCAGGATTTTTTTTAGCAGTTGGGCAAAACCATGTGCACTGCAGGGGAGGCAGATATAACATGTGCAGATAGAGTTAGATTTGGGTGGGTTATTTTATTTCTGTGCAGGGTAAATACTGGCTGCTTTATTTTTACACTGCAAATTAGATTGCAGATTGAACACACCACACCCAAATCTAACTCTCTCTGCACATGTTATATCTGCCTCCCCTGCAGTGCACATGGTTTTGCCCAACTGCTAAAAAAAATCCTGCTGCGATCAACTTGGAATTACCCCCTTGGGATGGGCGCCCAGCATCCACTACGGACTACGAGAAATAGATTTACCGGTAAGTAAAATCTTATTTTCTCTAACGTCCTAGTGGATGCTGGGGACTCCGTAAGGACCATGGGGATTATACCAAAGCTCCCAAACGGGCGGGAGAGTGCGGATGACTCTGCAGCACCGAATGAGCAAACACAAGGTCCTCCTCAGCCCGGGTATCAAACTTGTAGAACTTTGCAAAAGTGTTTGAACCTGACCAAGTAGCCGCTCGGCACAGCTGTAATGCCGAGACCCCTCGGGCAGCCGCCCAAGAAGAGCCCACCTTCCTAGTGGAATGGGTCTTAACTGATTTTGGCAGCGGCAATCCAGCCACAGAATGAGCCTGCTGAATCGTATTACAGATCCAGCGAGCAATAGTTTGCTTTGAAGCAGGAGCACCAAGCTTGTTGGAAGCATACAGGATAAACAAAGATTCTGTTTTCCTGACCCTAGCCGTTCTGGCTACATAAACCTTCAAAGCCCTGACCACATCAAGTAACTCGGAATGCTCCAAGTCAGTAGTAGCCACAGGCACCACAATAGGTTGGTTTATATGAAAGGATGAAACCACTTTTGTCAGAAATTGTGGACGGGTCCGCAATTCTGCTCTATCCGCATGGAAAACCAGATAGAGGCTTTTATGTGACAAAGCCGCTAATTCTGACACACGCCTAGCCGAAGCCAATGCTAGTAGCATGACCACCTTCCACGTGAGATATTTCAATTCCACTGTTTTGAGTGGTTCAAACCAGTGGGATTTCAGGAAACTCAACACCACGTTAAGATCCCAAGGTGCCACCGGGGGCACAAAAGGGGGCTGAATACGCAGCACTCCCTTCATAAACGTCTGAACTTCCGGTAGAGAAGCCAGCTCTTTTTGAAAGAAAATGGATAGGGTCGAAATCTGGACCTTAATGGAACCCAATTTTAGGCCCAAAGTCACTCCTGACTGTAGGAAGTGAAGGAAACGGCCCAGCTGGAATTCCTCCGTAGGGGCATTCCTGGCCTCACACCAAGCAACATATTTTCGCCATATACGGTGATAATGTTGAGTTGTCACGTCCTTCCTAGCCTTTATCAGCGTAGGAATGACCTCATCTGGAATGCCTTTTTCCGCTAGGATCCGGCGTTCAAACGCAGCCGCGGTAAGTCTTGGAACAGACAGGGCCCCTGTTGCAACAAGTCCTGTCTTAGAGGAAGAGGCCACGGGTCCTCTGTGAGCATTTCTTGCAGATCTGGATACCAAGTCCTTCTTGGCCAATCCGGAACAATGAGTATTGTTCTCACTCCTCTTTTTCTTATGATTCTCAACACCTTGGGTATGAGAGGAAGAGGAGGAAATACATAGACCGATTGGAACCCCCACGGTGTCACCAGGGCGTCTACAGCTATCGCCTGAGGGTCTCTTGACCTGGCGCAATACCTCTGTAGTTTCTTGTTGAGGCGGGATGCCATCATGTCCACCTGTGGCAGTTCCCACCGACTTGCAAGCTGTGCGAAGACTTCTTGATGAAGTCCCTACTCCCCCGGGTGGAGGTCGTGCCTGCTGAGGAAGTCTGCTTCTCAGTTGTCTACCCCCGGGATGAACACTGCTGACAGTGCGCTTACATGATTCTCCGCCCAGCGAAGAATTCTGGTGGCTTCCGCCATCGCCACCCTGCTCCTTGTGCCGCCTTGTCGGTTTACATGAGCCACAGCGGTGATGTTGTCTGACTGAATCAGAACTGGTTGACCGCGAAGCAGGGTCTCTGTTTGACGTAGGGCGTTGTAAATGGCCCTTAGTTCCAGGATGTTGATGTGAAGGAAAGTCTCCTGACTTGACCACAGACCTTGGAAATTTCTTCCCTGTGTGACTGCTCCCCACCCTCGGAGGCTTGCATCCGTGGTCACCAGGACCCAGTCCTGAATGCCGAATCTGCGGCCCTCGAGAAGGTGAGCACTCTGCAGCCACCACAGGAGAGACCCCCTGGCCCTGGGGATAGGGTGATTAACCGATGCATCTGAAGATGTGATCCGGACCATATGTCCAGTAAGTCCCATTGAAAGGTCCTCGCATGGAACCTGCCAAAGGGAATGGCCTCGTACGATGCCACCATCTTTCCCAGGACTCGAGTGCAGTGATACACTGACACCTGTTTTGGTTTTAATAGGTCCCTGACCAGTGTCATGAGTTCCTAAACCTTCTCTATCGGGAGATAAACCCTTTTCTGGCCTGTGTCCAGAATCATGCCCAGGAAAGGCAGACGAGTCGTAGGAACCAACTGCGACTTTGGAATATTCAGAATCCAGCCGTGTTGCCGTACCACTTCCAGAGAACGTGCTACGCTGATCAGCAACTGCTCTCTTGACCTCGCTTTTATGAGGAGATCATCCAAGTATGGGATAATTGGGACCCCTTGCTTCCGCAGGAGTACCATCATTTCCGCCATTACCTTGGTAAATATTCTCGGAGCCGTGGAGAGATCAAACGGCAACGTCTGAAATTGGTAATGACAATCCTGTACCACAAATCTGAGGTACGCCTGATGAGGTGGATAAATGGGGACATGAAGGTATGCATCCTTTATGTCCAGAGACACCATAAAATCCCCCCCTTCCAGGCTTGCAATGACCGCTCTCAGCGATTCCATCTTGAACCGGAACCTTTTTAGGTACATGTTCAGGGATTTTAAATTCAATATGGGTCTGACAGAACCGTCCGGTTTCGGTACCACAAACATGGTCGAATAATAACCCTTTCCTTGTTGAAGGAGGGGAACCTTGACCATCACCTGTTGAAGATACAATTTGTGAATTGCAGTTAACACTATTTCCCTCTCTAAGGGGGAAGCTGGCAGGCCGACTTGAGGTATCGGTGAGGGGGCATCTCTTCGAATTCCAGCTTGTATCCCTGAGACACAATATCTATTGCCCAGGGATCCAACTGTGAGTGAACCAACTTGTGGCTGAAATTTCGGAGACGCGCCCCCACCGGGCCTAGCTCCGCCTGTGGAGCCCCAGCGTCATGCGGTGGATTTAGTGGAAGCCGGGGAGGACTTCTGTTCCTGGGAACTAGCTGTGTTGTGCAGCTTCTTTCCTCTGCCCCTGCCTCTGGCAAGAAAGGACGCACCTCGGACTTTCTTGTTTTTCTGTGATCGAAAGGACTGCATTTGGTAATACGGTGCTTTCTTAGGTTGTGAGGAAACATATGGCAAAAAATTTGACTTCCCAACCGTAGCTGTGGAGACCAGGTCCGAGAGACCCTCCCCAAACAATTCATCACCCTTGTAAGGTAAAACCTCCATGTGCCTTTTTGAGTCGGCATCACCTGTCCATTGCCGAGTCCACAGGACCCTTCTGGCAGAAATCGACATAGCATTTATTCTAGAACCTAGTAGGCTAATGTCTCTCTGAGCATCTCTCATATAAAGGACAGCGTCTTTAATATGCCCCAGGGTCATTAATATAGTATCCTTGTCTAAGGTATCAAGTTCCTCAGATAAGGTATCCGTCCATGCTGCTACAGCACTACACACCCAAGCCGACGCGATTGCCGGCCTCAGTAAGGTACCTGAATGTGTATAAATGGACTTCAGGGTAACCTCCTGTTTGCGATCCGCAGCATCTTTGAAGGTAGCCGTATCCTGTGACGGCAGGGCTACCTTCTTGGATAAGCGTGTCAAAGCTTTGTCCACCCTAGGGGAGGATTCCCAGCGTAACCTGTCAGTTGGCGGGAAAGGATACGCCATAAGAATCTTTTTGGAAATCTGCAGTTTTTTATCTGGAGATTCCCAAGCCTTTTCACATAACTCATTGAGCTCGTGTGAGGGGGGAAAAGTTACCTGCGGCTTCTTTTCCCCATACATATGAACCCTCCTGTCAGGGACTGGGGTTTCCTCTGTGATGTGCAACACATCCTTAATAGCTATAATCATATAACGGATGGATTTAGCCAATTTTGGCTGTAACTTTGCATCATCGTAATCGACACTGGAGTCAGAATCCATGTCGGTATCCGTGTCAATAATTTGGGATAGTGGGCGCTTCTGAGACCCTGTCGGCCTCTGCGACATAGGATCAGGCATGGGTTGGGACCCTGACTGTCCTGAGGTTTCAGCTTTGTCTAACCTTTTATGCAAGGAATTAACATTATCATTTAAAACCTTCCACATATCCATCCAATCAGGTGTCGGTGCCGTCGGCAGAGACACCACATTCATTTGCTCCCGCTCTGCGCATAGCCTTCCTCATCGGACATGTCGACACAAGCGTACCGACACACCACACACACAGGGAATGCCCTTTTTGAAGACAGTTCCCCCACAAGGCCCTTTGGTGAGACAGAGAGAGAGTATGCCAGCACACACCCCAGCGCAATATAACCCAAGAATAACACAGTAACTTAATGTTAACCCAGTAGCTGCTGTATATTGTGTTTTTTGCGCCTAATTATGTGCCCCCCCCTCTCCTTTTACCCTTTTCTACCGTGATCTGCAGGGGAGAGCCTGGGGAGCGTCTTCTCTGCGGAGCTGTGGAGAAAAAATGGCGCTGGTGAGTGCTGAGGGAGAAGCCCCGCCCCCTCGACAGCGGGCTTCTGTCCCGCTAAAATACATATCTTTTTGGCGGGGGCTCATACATATATACAGTGCCCAACTGTATATATGAGTACTTTTGCCAACAGAGGTCCATATGCTGCCCAGGGCGCCCCCCCCCCCCCCCCCCCACCCTGCACCCTGCACCCTTACAATGACCGGAGTATGTGAGGTGTGTTTGGAGCAATGGCGCACAGCTGTGCAGTGCTGTGCGTTACCTCATGTGAAGAATGGAGTCTTCTGCCGCCGATTTCGAAGTCTTCTTGCTTCTCATACTCACCCGGCTTCTGTCTTCCGGCTCTGCGAGGGGGACGGCGGCGCGGCTCTGGGATCGGACGACGAGGGTGAGATCCTGTGTATGATCCCTCTGGAGCTAATGGTGTCCAGTAGCCTAAGAAGCAGGACCTAGCTTCAGAGAGTAGGGCTGCTTCTCTCCCCTCTGTCCCACGATGCAGGGAGTCTGTTGCCAGCAGAGCTCCCTGAAAATAAAAAACCTAACAAAATACTTTCTTACAGCAAGCTCAGGAGAGCTCACTGAACAGCACCCAGCTTGTCCGGGCACAGATTCAAACTGAGGTCTGGAGGAGGGACATAGAGGGAGGAGCCAGAGCACACCAGAATCTAAATTCTTTCATAAAGTGCCCATGTCTCCTGCGGAGCCCGTCTATTCCCCATGGTCCTTACGGAGTCCCCAGCATCCACTAGGACGTTAGAGAAATGGGATATATACATTAGCTAACTTCCCATCCCCGAACTGAAAATACAGAAGGGGTGTTCAAATCCACTGATTGGTATTCCTTAAAACGATTGTCGTAAATAGTATGTTATATACAGGTTGAGTATCCCATATCCAAATATTCCGAAATACGGAATATTCCGAAATACGGACTTTTTTGAGTGAGAGTGAGATAGTGAAACCTTTGTTTTTTGATGATTAAATGTACACAAACTTTGTTTAATACACAAAGTTATTAAAAATATTGTATTAAATGACCTTCAGGCTGTGTGTATAAAGTGTATATGAAACATAAATGAATTGTGTGAATGTACACACACTTTGTTTAATGTACAAAGTTATAAAAAATATTGGCTAAAATGACCTTCAGGCTGTGTGTATAAGGTGTATATGAAACATAAATGCATTCTGTGCTTAGATTTAGGTCCCATCACCATGATATTTCATTATGGTATGCAATTATTCCAAAATACGGAAAAATCCCATATCCAAAATACCTCTGGTCCCAAGCATTTTGGATAAGGGATACTCAACCTGTATATTTTTGAATTCTCATATCTTATTTGACTATGCTGAGGGATGTCCGTACGAGATACACCCCCCCCCCCCCAAAGATAATGAGATAATGTTATATTTGAATGGTATTTATACCTGTACTTATGGCCACATATGATGTTCTCTGTATTAATCTTTTCTTCATGCTCTACTTGATATACTGTCTAATGCTTTTGAAATCTCAGTAAAACACATTTGAACAAAAAAAATAAGATTTTACTTACCGATAAATCTATTTCTCGGAGTCCGTAGTGGATGCTGGGGTTCCTGAAAGGACCATGGGGAATAGCGGCTCCGCAGGAGACAGGGCACAAAAAGTAAAGCTTTTCCAGATCAGGTGGTGTGCACTGGCTCCTCCCCCTATGACCCTCCTCCAGACTCCAGTTAGGTACTGTGCCCGGATGAGCGTACACAATAAGGGAGGATTTTGAATCCCGGGTAAGACTCATACCAGCCACACCAATCACACCGTACAACTTGTGATCTAAACCCAGTTAACAGTATGATAACAGCGGAGCCTCTGAAAGATGGCTTCCTTCAACAATAACCCGAATTAGTTAACAATAACTATGTACAATTATTGCAGATAATCCGCACTTGGGATGGGCGCCCAGCATCCACTACGGACTCCGAGAAATAGATTTATCGGTAAGTAAAATCTTATTTTCTCTATCGTCCTAGTGGATGCTGGGGTTCCTGAAAGGACCATGGGGATTATACCAAAGCTCCCAAACGGGCGGGAGAGTGCGGATGACTCTGCAGCACCGAATGAGAGAACTCCAGGTCCTCCTTAGCCAGAGTATCAAATTTGTAAAATTTTACAAACGTGTTCTCCCCTGACCACGTAGCTGCTCGGCAAAGTTGTAATGCCGAGACCCCTCGGGCAGCCGCCCAAGATGAGCCCACCTTCCTTGTGGAGTGGGCCTTTACAGATTTAGGCTGTGGCAGGCCTGCCACAGAATGTGCAAGTTGGATTGTGCTACAGATCCAACGAGCAATCGTCTGCTTAGACGCAGGAGCACCCATCTTGTTGGGTGCATACAATATAAACAACGAGTCAGATTTTCTGACTCCAGCTGTCCTTGCAATATATATTTTTAATGCTCTGACAACGTCCAGTAACTTGGAGTCCTCCAAGTCACTTGTAGCCGCAGGCACTACAATAGGCTGGTTCAGATGAAATGCTGACACCACCTTAGGGAGAAAATGCGGACGAGTCCGCAGTTCTGCCCTGTCCGAATGGAAAATCAGATATGGGCTTTTGTAAGATAAAGCTGCCAGTTCTGACACTCTCCTGGCCGAAGCCAGGGCTAGAAGCATGGTCACTTTCCATGTGAGATATTTCAAATCCACCTTCTTTAGTGGTTCAAACCAATGAGATTTTAGAAAGTCCAAAACCACATTGAGATCCCACGGTGCCACTGGAGGCACCACAGGAGGCTGTATATGTAGCACTCCCTTAACAAAGGTCTGGACTTCAGGGACTGAAGCCAATTCTTTTTGAAAGAAAATCGACAGGGCCGAAATTTGAACCTTAATAGATCCCAATTTGAGACCCATAGACAATCCTGATTGCAGGAAATGTAGGAATCGACCCAGTTGAAATTCCTCCGTCGGAGCACTCCGATCTTCGCACCACGCAACATATTTTCGCCAAATTCGGTGATAATGTTGCACGGTTACTTCCTTCCTTGCTTTAATCAAAGTAGGAATGACTTCTTCCGGCATGCCTTTTTCCTTTAGGATCCGGCGTTCAACCGCCATGCCGTCAAACGCAGCCGCGGTAAGTCTTGAAACAGACAGGGACCCTGCTGAAGCAAGTCCCTCCTTAGAGGTAGAGGCCACGGATCTTCCGTGATCATCTCTTGAAGTTCCGGGTACCAAGTCCTTCTTGGCCAATCCGGAACCACTAGTATCGTTCTTACGCCTCTTTGCCGTATAATTCTCAATACTTTTGGTATGAGAGGCAGAGGAGGAAACACATATACCGACTGGTACACCCAAGGCGTTACCAGCGCGTCCACAGCTATTGCCTGCGGATCTCTTGACCTGGCGCAATACCTGTCCAGTTTTTTGTTGAGGCGAGACGCCATCATGTCCACCATTGGTCTTTCCCAACGGGTTACCAGCATGTGGAAGACTTCTGGATGAAGTCCCCACTCTCCCGGGTGAAGATCGCGTCTGCTGAGGAAGTCTGCTTCCCAGTTGTCCACTCCCGGGATGAACACTGCTGACAGTGCTATCACATGATTCTCTGCCCAGCGAAGAATCCTTGCAGCTTCTGCCATTGCACTCCTGCTTCTTGTGCCGCCCTGTCTGTTCACATGGGCGACTGCCGTGATGTTGTCCGACTGGATCAACACCGGTTTTCCCTGAAGCAGAGGTTCTGCCTGGCTTAGAGCATTGTATATTGCTCTTAGTTCCAGAATGTTTATGTGAAGAGACGTTTCCAGGCTCGTCCATACTCCCTGGAAGTTTCTTCCTTGTGTGACTGCTCCCCAGCCTCTCAGGCTGGCGTCCGTGGTCACCAGGATCCAATCCTGTATGCCGAATCTGCGGCCCTCCAATAGATGAGCACTCTGCAACCACCACAGAAGAGACACCCTTGTCCTTGGAGACAGGGTTATCCGCAGGTGCATCTGAAGATGCGACCCTGACCATTTGTCCAACAGATCCCTTTGGAAAATTCTTGCGTGGAATCTGCCGAATGGAATTGCTTCGTAAGAAGCCACCATTTTTCCCAGGACTCTTGTGCATTGATGTACAGACACCTTTCCTGGTTTTAGGAGGTTCCTGACAAGCTCGGATAACTCCTTTGCTTTTTCCTCCGGGAGAAAAACCTTTTTCTGAACCGTGTCCAGAATCATCCCTAGGAACAGCAGACGAGTTGTCGGCATTAACTGGGATTTTGGAATATTCAGAATCCACCCGTGCTGTTTTAGCACTTCTTGAGACAGTGCTAATCCCATCTCTAGCTGTTCTCTGGACCTTGCCCTTATTAGGAGATCGTCCAAGTATGGGATAATTAATATGCCTTTTCTTCGAAGAAGAATCATCATCTCGGCCATTACCTTTGTAAAGACCCGAGGTGCCGTGGACAATCCGAACGGCAGCGTCTGAAACTGATAGTGACAGTTTTGTACAACGAACCTGAGGTACCCCTGGTGTGAGGGGTAAATTGGAACGTGGAGATACGCATCCTTGATGTCCAAGGATACCATAAAGTCCCCCTCTTCCAGGTTCGCTATCACTGCTCTGAGTGACTCCATCTTGAACTGGAACTTCTTTATGTACAGGTTCAAGGACTTCAGATTTAGAATAGGCCTTACCGAGCCATCCGGCTTCGGTACCACAAAAAGAGTGGAATAATACCCCTTCCCTTGTTGTAGAAGAGGTACCTTGACTATCACCTGCTGAGAGTACAGCTTGTGAATGGCTTCCAAAACCGTCTCCCTTTCGGAGGGGGACGTTGGTAAAGCAGACTTCAGGAAACGGCGAGGTGGATCTGTCTCTAATTCCAACCTGTACCCCTGAGATATTATCTGCAGGATCCAGGGATCTACCTGCGAGTGAGCCCACTGCGCGCTGTAATTTTTGAGACGACCACCCACCGTCCCCGAGTCCGCTTGAGAAGCCCCAGCGTCATGCTGAGGCTTTTGTAGAAGCCGGGGAGGGCTTCTGTTCCTGGGAAGGAGCTGCCTGTTGCTGTCTCTTCCCTCGACCTCTGCCTCGTGGCAGATATGAATAGCCCTTTGCTCTCTTATTTTTAAAGGAACGAAAGGGCTGCGGTTGAAAAGTCGGTGCCTTTTTCTGTTGGGGAGTGACTTGAGGTAGAAAGGTGGATTTCCCGGCTGTAGCCGTGGCCACCAAATCTGATAGACCGACTCCAAATAACTCCTCCCCTTTATACGGCAAAACTTCCATATGCCGTTTTGAATCCGCATCGCCTGTCCACTGTCGCGTCCATAAAGCTCTTCTGGCCGAAATGGACATAGCACTTACCCGTGATGCCAGTGTGCAGATATCCCTCTGTGCATCACGCATATAAAGAAATGCATCCTTTATTTGTTCTAACGACAGTAAAATATTGTCCCTGTCCAGGGTATCAATATTTTCAATCAGGGACTCTGACCAAACTACCCCAGCACTGCACATCCAGGCAGTCGCTATAGCTGGTCGTAGTATAACACCTGCATGTGTGTATATACTTTTTTGGATATTTTCCATCCTCCTATCTGATGGATCTTTAAGTGCGGCCGTCTCAGGAGAGGGTAACGCCACTTGTTTAGATAAGCGTGTTAGCGCCTTGTCCACCCTAGGAGGTGTTTCCCAGCGCTCCCTAACCTCTGGCGGGAAAGGGTATAATGCCAATAATTTCTTTGAAATTATCAGCTTTTTATCAGGGGCAACCCACGCTTCATTACACACGTCATTTAATTCTTCTGATTCAGGAAAAACTATAGGTAGTTTTTTCACACCCCACATAATACCCTGTTTAGTGGTACCTGTAGTATCAGCTAAATGTAACGCCTCCTTCATTGCCAAAATCATATAACGTGTGGCCCTACTGGAAAATACGGTTGATTCGTCACCGTCACCACTGGAGTCAGTGCCTGTGTCTGGGTCTGTGTCGACCGACTGAGGCAAAGGGCGTTTCACAGCCCCTGACGGTGTTTGAGTCGCCTGGACAGGCACTAATTGATTGTCCGGCCGTCTCATGTCGTCAAACGACTGCTTTAGCGTGTTGACACTATCCCGTAGTTCCATAAATAAAGGCATCCATTCTGGTGTCGACTCCCTAGGGGGTGACATCCTCATATTTGGCAATTGCTCCGCCTCCACACCAATATCGTCCTCATACATGTCGACACACACGTACCGACACACAGCAGACACACAGGGAATGCTCCTAACGAAGACAGGACCCACTAGCCCTTTGGGGAGACAGAGGGAGAGTTTGCCAGCACACACCAAAAGCGCTATATATAACAGGGATAGCCTTATAATAAGTGCTCCCTTATAGCTGCTTTATATATATCAAAATATCGCCATAAATTTGCCCCCCCTCTCTGTTTTACCCTGTTTCTGTAGTGCAGTGCAGGGGAGAGACCTGGGAGCCGTCCTGACCAGCGGAGCTGTGAGAGGAAATGGCGCCGTGTGCTGAGGAGATAGGCCCCGCCCCTTTTTTGGCGGGCTCGTCTCCCGCTATTTAGTGAATCCAGGCAGGGGTTAAATATCTCCATATAGCCTCTGGGGGCTATATGTGAGGTATTTTTAGCCTTTATATAGGTTACATTTGCCTCCCAGGGCGCCCCCCCCCAGCGCCCTGCACCCTCAGTGACTGCGTGTGAAGTGTGCTGAGAGGAAAATGGCGCACAGCTGCAGTGCTGTGCGCTACCTTTAGAAGACTGCAGGAGTCTTCAGCCGCCGATTCTGGACCTCTTCTGACTTCAGCATCTGCAAGGGGGCCGGCGGCGCGGCTCCGGTGACCATCCAGGCTGTACCTGTGATCGTCCCTCTGGAGCTGATGTCCAGTAGCCAAGAAGCCAATCCATCCTGCACGCAGGTGAGTTCACTTCTTCTCCCCTCAGTCCCTCGTTGCAGTGATCCTGTTGCCAGCAGGACTCACTGTAAAATAAAAAACCTAAGCTAAACTTTTTCTAAGCAGCTCTTTAGGAGAGCCACCTAGATTGCACCCTTCTCGGCCGGGCACAAAAATCTAACTGGAGTCTGGAGGAGGGTCATAGGGGGAGGAGCCAGTGCACACCACCTGATCTGGAAAAGCTTTACTTTTTGTGCCCTGTCTCCTGCGGAGCCGCTATTCCCCATGGTCCTTTCAGGAACCCCAGCATCCACTAGGACGATAGAGAAATATAAACATATTTTTAAATGAATGTATGTACACAAACTTTGTATCATGCACAATGTTACTAAAAATATTGTATACAAAGATTGCTAATGATGGGTCCAGGGAAGTCTGACCCATAACTATCCTTGTCTGAGGAGGAGAATCTTGGTAATACGCAGGTAGAGGAAGCCCTAGTGTGTGTGTGTGGCCAGACAAGAACACCACATTCATAAATCATGAGCCAGAAGAATTTCCAGAAAAGTAGCTATATATGCTCCTCATCAGCTGGATGATCCTTTGTGCGAGGCAAGGTCTACCTTCTTAGGGGGACATGTACTAAGCAGTGATAAAATTGGAGAAGTGAGCCAGTGGAGAAGCTGCCCATGGTGCCCAATCAGGATTGACATAACATTTAGAATTTGCATACTATAAACGTATACAGAGCAGCTGATTGGTTGCCATGGGCAGCTTCTCCACTGGCTCACTTCTCCACTTTTATCACTGCTTAGTACATGTCCCCCTTAGTCTCTTTATCTGCTCTATAGTGCAGCCAGGGCAAGACGGGACACCACTCATAAGGTAAATACTACAATTGCATGCCAACAACATTCCCATCCCCAACACAACTACCCTTAGGAATAAGCATTACGCTAGATCGGTGGTTGGCAAAGCAATGACCTGACTTTTTCCTAAAAAAAATGTACTTACAGTTTTAGGTATATTTAAGCATAAATACCACAGAAGTGCAACATAGTAAGGGTAATTATTCAATTCATCCCTGCTCTTGATACAAGTCAAAATCGCACACATAGCATACAAACCTCTGTACAAGATCGCAGTTCACTTGCATAGCCAAACATATCATTAAGTGGAACCTGCAAAATAAAAAAAGATGTCACAATATTGCCGTTTAAACACACAATGGAAATACACGACAGTAACTCAGAACAGTTGTATCAGGGACAGAATATGATAAAGCGTTTAATAACTGATGACTCTTGTGCACTACAGCTGTCATCAGAAGGACTTCAATGAGGTCTGCTAAATACAGATATACTTACATCAGCATACAGTGTAAAATAGTCCTCTGCTCCGTCTTGACCTACGATTACTCCATGTCTGCGGTTAATGCCAGCAATCACAGACCCTTGGAATTCATTTGGTGCATTGACTTCTACAGACATTATCGGTTCCAGAATGGATATTGTTGCATGCTCCAAAGCTGATTGAGTAAACAAAAATGCTAAATACTTGTAATAATCATAAATACTAAAACTTTGATGCAAAAAGATGGTTCTAGCACTGAAGCAATTCAGAAATCTAAGAAATATATTCCCATTTACAAACTTGTCAGGCCATAAGACAGATGTATTTTTCTCCTTTTCTGTTTGAGAGTATTTTTAAAGGTCAAGGTCCAGTATTACATTTGTCTCGCTGAAGAGTGAAAATGAAGAAAATCTGAATCGCATGCAGAGTACTGATAGCTACATACTGATTAGACCCACCAGAAATGAGAAGATATGGCAACGGTGAGAAATAGGCTGTAACAGGAGTGTTACACAGAACTATCTGCCAAAAGAACATCAGGATGAAACCTTTATTCAATAGCTTAATAACACACATGCAGTAAGACCTTTATACCTTGCTTTAAGGCTCCCTCGCCAGCTCTGATGAAGGAGATTTCATTGGAATCCACAATGTGATTTGCACCATCTTCCAGGACAAAGCGTATGCCGGAAACTTTGTGCCCAGTAAGAATTCCTTTCTCACAGGCATCACGGAAACCCTGCAATAAAAAGATTATGCAGCTCATAAAAACAGCACTTGCTAATATACAGCTGAAGTGGCATATTCGTCTGGCGCTACATGATAAATTATGTTTAAAAGTTAAGTGTAAATGTTTTTTTAAAAACAAGAACTCCACCTAAATAACCAAAAACCACCTCACTCCCATTCCATGAGCTGCTGTTTCCAGTGTACTCACCCATGCCAAGCAGTGCACTGGAAACACGTGTGCTGCTCCCTGCATTCAGATCCTAGAGGTGAAGACCTAATCTTTCCTAATGGGAGTCCTCAAGGACAACGTGGGAAACTGTGGAGGGTCACAGACACTGAGATGCCATTATATAATGCTACCTGGATGGATGGTTTTAACGTGATGTTTTTTTTTTCTTTATATAACAAAAACTAATTTAGGTAGTGCTTTATTTTTTTTTTAGAGTAACATTTATATGTAGCTATTTTAGGTTAAGGTCTTCTTTAAATATATGTAGAAATAGTAAATAAATGGTCTGGCATCAGCTAGGTCAGGGGTGGCCAACCAGTCAGAGACAAAGAGCCAAGAAATCTTGTTAGGTACACCAAAGAGCCGACTTCGAGTCGAAGGCGCACTTGCAAAAATGTGGTGTGACCTTGTGCCTGCTAGGCCACGCCCCTGGTATAAAATACATTGAAAAAGCCAGATCCAACATAAAATATAATGAAAGAGCCACTTCTACATCAAATAACTGAAAAAGCCAGATCCGCATAAAATAT
The DNA here is from genome assembly GCF_028390025.1 of Pseudophryne corroboree. Lineage (NCBI taxonomy): Eukaryota > Metazoa > Chordata > Amphibia > Anura > Myobatrachidae > Pseudophryne > Pseudophryne corroboree. The sequence continues at coordinate 275,321,074 of NC_086447.1, read as the reverse complement.
ATTGAAAAGCCAGATTCACATAATACACTTCAGTTCCCCCATGTGTCACTCCAGCCAGCACCCGCCTGTGTCACTCCAGCCAGCTCTCCCTTGTGTATTTGGCTCCCTCAGTTCTCAGTCTACGTAGTGCTGCTGCATGTCTAGCTGGAGTGCAGCGGTTTATAGATCTCTTGTGGTCACGTGACTTGAGTGTTGGGAGCCACATTTGAATGAAGAAAGAGCCGCATGTGGCTCAAGAGCCACGCGTTGGCCACCACTGAGCTAGGTCACCTCAGCCGCTCCACCCCCCACCACATCACCCTCTGTCCCTGCCTCCTCTCCCCTTACTACCACCCTTACTGGTACATTTTTCTCTAGTCAGTGTGCACATATAGCGGGAGCTTGGGCGTGCGCCAAGCACATTCAGCGGGAGCTTGGGCATGTGCCAGGCATATTACGGATGACATGAACATGCCTCAGCCACAATTAGGTCATCACTCAAATAATGACCTAATTTAGATTGTAGGGTTTTAGATCCCAACTGGAATCCCAACATCTGTTTCAACAGTTGTGCAAACTGGAGGACAGCAATAATATGTAATGGAGACTGTCTTCTGGGGCTCCAGAACAGACACAAATACTTGTAACCCAAGCTATAAGATGTGCCATTGGTTTATGTACAAGGTCATAGCTGTCACACATGGTATCATTGTTCCACGGAGCTTTTGTCACAACCTTTTTCCCCAGATGTACACTGTATACGCCCGCTGCTATATGCAATGTTTACATGTAAAGTGCAAGATAGCAGAATGACCACCGCAAAAATCAAGAAAAGGAGCTCTCAGTGCCTGGAGGCGGGGTTACGGAGGAGCCCCCAATGCATCCTGGGACAGCTAAAGCTTTAGCCTGTTGGTGCCTCTGGATCAAGATCCACTCTACATCCCGATGTTTGCCCCGTGGAAACCAATGTAACCTGCTTCAGAAAACACACAATTTTACCTTAAAAGACCTGATATCCGGAAACGTCAATCCAGAAGTTTGTGTTCTGCTTTGGCGAACTGAATGCAGTAAAAGCCTGTGTGCATGCTTACATCAACTATATCAGCTGCATTTTAAAGTGCAATCTGACAAGCATTACATTAATATCATATTCTGTGGTTCCTCAGACTCCATTTTCTATAGAGAAATGATTAAGAGTTCCCCCTAATGACAGAATCTATGATCAATACAGCTCTAGGGCAGGATTATAGTGCATAACGTACGGACTGTGCCACAAGCTCCCCCTAGTGACAATACTAAATATTCCACTCATTCAAAAGTTGATTAAAAAAAAAGTCACATAATATAGAGAAAGAATTCTTTTGTACTGACTGGCAACAACTTGCGGAATGTGATGCTAATCAACATACTACTCTGATATTCATGTTGATATTTACAATAAAATTACATTTGTCGTTGGCTTACTTTCTCCACAGCAGGGATGTACTGTTTGGGGACATTCGTTCCTACAGTTCTGTCTTCAAATTCCACCTTTGTGTAATCTTCAGCATCAAGCGGCTCAATAAACCCAGTGACCCTACCAAACTGGCCTGCTCCACCAGATTGCTTTTTATGGGTGAAATCAAACCTGGAAGAGAAAAGCAATACAGCAATACATTACCATGTCGCACTATAGGTGGGAAAGCGTTAAAATGTGCAGGCACGGCAATTTACTGTGGGCTACCTGATCTCGTGTCCTAGATTAATCCTACATATCAGTGTAAAAAGAAAAGTTACCTTGTATTTGTTTGCTATATCCAAAAGCAAAAATGTATACACAAATGTTATATATTTATTACAGTAAGCTTCTATGGGAAGAGAATAGAGAGCCAACAAGAAAACATCCTCCTAATGTTGGGGTTATTACCAAACCTTTATTGTTATATATTTATTTATTTATTACACAGACAGGTCTACACCAGTGTAAGTATATTACAACAACTGCAATATTTATTTTGTTGACATTTTTATATTTTTTGCTTCTGGTCTAGTATGTTGCATATTATATCTAATAATAGGTAGCATGTTTCATGTTAAATAGAAACACTATATATTTCAGAAAAGGCACCAACACTGACACTCCTAGTGCTGTGATAAATAATTCTACAAATATAGATGGGGTTGGGGGAAAGAAGGATAGAAGAAAACTGTATTTGACGCACTAGAAGGAATTAATCAATCCTAAAATGTAACCTTTATTGAATATATATTAAAATGTATAATTTCATTGACCCAGACTACAGTGAAACATAAGAGTTAAAATCAAACAGACTGACATATATGTGAAACCTACAAGATAGGAAATGGTGAATAAAGAATTTTAAAAAGCGTATCCTGCGTGTGTTATATATATCACCCCTTTATAGGTATGATTCTGTTTAAATAATGGCTGTTACAACAAATATTAATAGCTAGCACTCTCCGGTTAATAATCCTAGAGTGTCAGAACTTCTCATATATATCCTAATTCACTCTACAGAAATATCCCCTGGGGAATCCTCACAGATATGGGGACTGTGAGTGTCAATAGAAATAAATAGATAGAGCGTTATTTCGATAGTATTTCTAAATCAAGACCGCTGAAAAAATGGATATCAAGGCCTCTAAATTAATCTTAGCACAAGGTATATTAACCCACATTCATTGTCGCATTACTAATTCGATGATATGTAGTGCTGATCGTCGCCAATATACTTATATATAATATGCTTCTGAATCAATGGTTCGCTGCAAAATAGAAATCAAGATCTCTGAATTAATTTTGGCACAAAGACATATTATCCCACACTTATTATCATACATATAGTTATCCGGGCATGTGTATGGGGAAACAGAGAAGAAGTTTTCTTTATACTCAAGGGATATGGCAGTCCCCACTTCATATGGATTTTTTAAGGGATATAGCAGTCCCAGTTTTAAGCTCCAATAATCCACATATATTTCTTTCTGGATATTGCAATTCAGATTTGCTTAAGGGATATAACAACCCCCATATCTGTGTGGGTCTCTTAAAGGAATATGGCAATCCCCACTAACCCGCATATGATCTATGTACTGCAATATGTCACAATAACTTGGGCTCATTCTCTGTTTATTTAATTCGAAGATATAAAGCTATTATTCAGGAAGATAGCGCTCCTATTCATAATATGTATTAACCCCATACGTGACAGTATCGTGTCCCTTTTATATCAATTTCGTTGTATGATTAAACCTGCAGTGTGGGGTAGCGCCTGTGTAAAGGTGGTGTTTTTTATCCACTCACATGTTATATATCATAATTCAGGGATGCATTAAATACCCCCTGGAGACTAACAGAATGTATAGTCCCCACAAATCATGGATTATCACAGTAGTGATTATTTCAGTATTCCATTGATTCATGCAGCTCCTAATGAGTATTGCCTTATAATATTGGCTATAATATAGGATGCTTGTATCGTATTTTTTTCAGTATTCAGTCATACACCTACCATCTTGTTTTCAAATGTTACAACATTGTTTGTTACAGTATAATATATTAGGTATTATCACTGACACTGTCCAATCATTGCCTTATGACAGCTTCGCCTGCGTGTGTTTAATATATGTTATATATATAAAAAAAAACAATGTGTTAATGTATATCACCATGGCTGTTATAGTGACTTAATAGAGAGGTTTACTAGGCTGTCCAGAAAGAGACACGTGCAGGAGGATAGGATACTTAGTATCAGAATCTGCAACAAAATGTCTTAGACAGCAATTCGCAACAAATGTTTCCAATGTCATATGCTGACAGCAGCTGATGTCTCAATTATTATATGCTGATAGCAGACGACATCTAGATAGAAAAACTTTTTTCTTTTTAAGAGCAGTAAAGTGGATCTCTATATTAATAGAATACCAGTACCAGTATATGTTGGTAACTCTAATTATATTACTTTAGAGTTATTTACCACCACTGCTTTAGGCACCAGCTAAAATAATTCAGCTATGCTATTTCTACAATAAAGCTGTCATAAGGCAATGATTGGACAGTGTCAGTGATAATACCTAATATATTATACTGTAACAAACAATGTTGTAACATTTGAAAACAAGATGGTAGGTGTATGACTGAATACTGAAAAAAATACGATACAAGCATCCTATATTATAGCCAATATTATAAGGCAATACTCATTAGGAGCTGCATGAATCAATGGAATACTGAAATAATCACTACTGTGATAATCCATGATTTGTGGGGACTATACATTCTGTTAGTCTCCAGGGGGTATTTAATGCATCCCTGAATTATGATATATAACATGTGAGTGGATAAAAAACACCACCTTTACACAGGCGCTACCCCACACTGCAGGTTTAATCATACAACGAAATTGTTATAAAAGGGACACGATACTGTCACGTATGGGGTTAATACATATTATGAATAGGAGCGCTATCTTCCTGAATAATAGCTTTATATCTTCGAATTAAATAAACAGAGAATGAGCCCAAGTTATTGTGACATATTGCAGTACATAGATCATATGCGGGTTATTGGGGATTGCCATATTCCTTTAAGAGACCCACACAGATATGGGGGTTGTTATATCCCTTAAGCAAATCTGAATTGCAATATCCAGAAAGAAATATATGTGGATTATTGGAGCTTAAAACTGAGACTGCTATATCCCTTAAAAAATCCATATGAAGTGGGGACTGCCATATCCCTTGAGTATAAAGAAAACGTCTTCTCTGTTTCCCCATACACATGCCCGGATAACTATATGTATGATAATAAGTGTGGGATAATATGTCTTTGTGCCAAAATTAATTCAGAGATCTTGATTTCTATTTTGCAGCGAACCATTGATTCAGAAGCATATTATATATAAGTATATTGGCGACGATCAGCACTACATATCATCGAATTAGTAATGCGACAATGAATGTGGGTTAATATACCTTGTGCTAAGATTAATTTAGAGGCCTTGATATCCATTTTTTCAGCGGTCTTGATTTAGAAATACTATCGAAATAACTCTCTATTTATTTCTATTGACACTCACAGTCCCCATATCTGGGAGGATTCCCCAGGTGATATTTCTGTAGAGTGAATTAGGATATATATGAGAAGTTCTGACACTCTAGGATTATTAACCGGAGAGTGCTAGCTATTAATATTTGTTGTAACAGCCATTATTTAAACAGAATCATACCTATAAAGGGGTGATATATACAACACACGCAGGATACGCTTTTTAAAATTCTTTATTCACCATTTCCTATCTTGTAGGTTTCACATATATGTCAGTCTGTTTGATTTTAACTCTTATGTTTCACTGTAGTCTGGGTCAATGAAATTATACATTTTAATATATATTCAATAAAGGTTACATTTTAGGATTGATTAATTCCTTCTAGTGCGTCATAAATACAGTTTTCTTCTATCCTTCTTTCCCCCAACCCCGTTGTACATTTACTGTAATTGACAGCACCCCCTTCCTTTATTTTGAACATCATTAAGATAGTGTAAAAGGGGTTTCATATAGTGATTGTATGGTGAGGACTCACATACACTCGCACTATTAGAAAAAATATATAAAAGTGAGTGTGCAGATACCCAACCCTTGTGTACAAATATAGATGTAAATAGAGATTCACACTCTTTTAAGAGTGCATTAATCCATCACAGCTGCACGTATTAAGGGTTTGGTTAGAACCCGTTAGGCTGACAGAAAAGACAATAAATAGATAATTACTGCGCTTGTGGATGCTTGTTACTTATATCACATCAAATATATATATATATATATATATATATATATATATATATATATATATATATATATATATGAGATATTGATTGTCACGTTAAATAGATCCTCCTTATCGGCTGACAGCTGTTGTAGCCTGCAACATGCCACTGTTACCCAGTAAGCAGCCTGACAGGAAGTCCCATAACCAGATCATTATCATACACATAATAGAAACTGTAAGTCCACATTAATCAGGATCTCGTTTTAAAGGAATCAAGAATGCATTTGACACTGCACTTCACTACTTATCACCATTCATGTAAAACAGCGTTTTTCAACGGCTATGCCATAGCACACTAGGCGGTCCTGAAATGTGTGACCAGAGATGCCAGCTGCCTGACTTTTAGAACTTCAGGCTCGGGCAGCGCTGGGCTCTTCCGGGTGGCCCAGACACAGCCTGCCCAGTAACCTATGGAGCCGTAGAGTGACTCAGATCACACACGCCACATTGCCTGCCGCCCAGTGCTGCTCCTCAGTGCTGGCTGTGCTGTTGAAGGAGGGAGCCAGAAAACAGCTCCTTCACAGAAACAGATCTTACTAACCTTCTGAAGTACTCTGAAGTACTGTAGGCTCCAGTATATTTTTATTTTGTTACTGTGGGGGACAATGTGTGCTGTGACTAGTTTGGTGGGCCAATGTGTGCTCCAATTACTGTGGGGTACAATGTGTGCTGCAATTACTGTGGGGGCCGATGTGTGCTGCAATTACTAGAACGAACAATATATCTGTAGTTCACTGGTGGGTGTGAACACCAGATATGTCTGTGAACGTTATTAAGACATATTAGGTTAGCCCTGCTGCACAGCGTGTCTAAGTGCATGGGTGACCTGTACACTTGCGGCAGGGACTGACATTACAGCTGGTTGTCAGTACTGACATATTGAGCTATGTGTGTATAGCTTACCTAATCAGTCACTCTGATCAGCGTGATGGCAGGAAAGCTGACATGTCCCCAGGTGTGTACCCAGCCTAACATCTGTCCTTACTGTACTACAAGCTGTACATATTCTCCTGTCGATTCTACTCAGATTAGTTTAGTTATGTAGCCCATGTGTCATTTAAGTTATCATCCGCTAGATTTTACCAATGACCTTCAAAGTGATAATATAATAGTTCTCTTGCTCCTACACTGCTGCCAATGCATCCTTGTATGCCCAGGCTTCCCGTTGGTTATCACCAAGCTTGCTTACCTTCATCTGAACCCATAGCTCCAAGTTCCCATCATTTTGTTGACATTATATTACCATTATTTTGGGGTATTCCGCTTTTTGATTTGTGTCCCAAATACATTATTTGATATTGGCATACATTTAACTTAAAAATCCACACTATGGGGGGTATTCAATTAGCTCCAGTAATCTCTGAGCTATTGAATTCGCCCCCCTTCCTATTCAATTGCACCCCATTTTCGGCCTTTTTTAAGGCATTTTCACCTTTTTTTACTTATGAAAAGGCATTGGGGTATATTCAATTGAAGTCGAAAACTGCCGTCTGTCGAAAAGACGTCAGTTTTCGACTTTTTATACTTTTTATACTTTTATACTTTTTTATACTTTTTATACTTCAATATATCCGAAAAATTTTCGACAAGTCGATGAATTTGACTTGTCGAAAAGCACGTGGATTGTCGGAATAGCTGCCGATCCACGTGCCTGTGTCGAAAACGGGGCCAAAACCCACAGGTTTTGGCCCCCTTTTCGACCATCTCAGTCCAACATAAAAAAATGTCGGACTGAGATGAGGGATTAGAGCAGGAGAGGGGGAGAGCCGAGGTGGCGACGGGGTGAGCAGCGCTGGAGGAAAGCCGCCGCTCAGAGCAGCGTCCACCCGGCTCCAGCAAGCGAGACCTCGCTTGCTGGAGCTGGGAGGACGCTGCTCTGAGCGGCGGCTGTGAGAGAGGGGGAGACGGGGAGCGGGACGGAGCGGCGGCTGTGACGGGGGACGGAGCGGCGGCTGTGACGGGGGACGGAGCGGCGGCTGTGACGGGGGGCGGTGCGGCGGCTGTGACGGGGGGGCGGTGCGGCGGCTGTGAGACAGGAGGGACGGGGGAGAGCTGCGGGCAGACGGGAGAGAGCAGCGCTACAGCAGCCGCTGCTGCTGCTGTAGCGCTGCTCTCCCCCGTCTGCCCGCGGCTCTCCCCCGTCTCCCCCCCACACATCTCAATTCGACTTTTGTAAAAGACGAATTGAGATGTCCATTGAATAGGCCAGGTTGAATCCATTCCGACAAATGAATGTCGGAATGGATCAGACTTCAAGTGAATATACCCCATTGGCGGAAAATGCCACAAAATAGTCGAAAACAGCCCACGTTTTCACCGGCACAGGTGAGAATACATGTTGCTTCGCCAATCCACATGTTTTTCGCTCTTGCTGAACTTTTCGTCTAGACCAGTGGTTCCCAACCTCGGTCCTCAAGTACTCCCAACAGTTCGTGTTTTCCAGGTCACCTAGCAGTTGAACAGGTGCACAATAAAAAATAGAAACTGAGACTTAACTAGCGCATTCTCAATTCCTGCTGACTCTTGTAGTTCCACAGAGTTCCATTAATCATAATTGGATGCCATATGGAGAAAACAAAGTATGTATATAGTGAAGTACCGTTTTGATAGTAAAACATATATAACATACAAATGAATAAAAATACACAGATATCCACAATATTGCAGAATCCCTTCAAGCAAAAAACAGGAGGACAGGCTAATTACCAGATGATTCTGAACTGTGGTTTAGACAGTTCTGAAAACGCATGCAAGATGTTATATGGGATTTCCGGATAGTCCCACCATGCAGGTAACATATCTTACTGAGTACTGGTCCTTACGTCCGTCCCCCGGCTTGTCAGGAAACAGCCTACGCGTTTCTACCCCTAGCTGGGGTCTTTCTCAAGGTTTTACAAACTGAAGTTGAACAGGTGTATTCATTACTCACTGACACATTTTATAAGACCCACAGGTGGAGCAAATTATTTAACTTGCAATCCTGTGAGGAGATCTGGAAAACATGAACCGTTGGGGGTACTTGAGGACCGCAGTTGGAAACCACTGGTCTAGATGAAAAAACGGCCCTGCTATTGAATAGGGCGAACGCACATTTGCCCTAAACAAATAGCAAAAAGTGCCTTTTTTTGCCTGGGCCATAAAAACGGACCCAATTGCATACCCCCATCAGTTACATTATTTCTTCTAAGACACTACAAACTTCATTTAGCTCGTATCAATCCTGATGCAAATCCTTATAATAAACAAATTTTGTATCACTAAAAGATTATGTTAAACCAGAACCGATGAGATGCCTGCTCTCCAAGCACTTCACTGTAGGATACCATATCAAGTGCCTTACTAAAAATCCATATATACACTATACTTATATGACATGATTTCCCAGCAAATCTACATAATCCATGGGCCTTTTACATAATCATGGCTGTTCAAAAAGAAAAACAATTTATAATATATATATATATATTTTTTTTTTACTATTTCATGTGTCTCCATTAATTTCCTTGCTACCGAATAATCATTAGTTAAGCAATTGGTTTCCTTCATACAGAACCAGCATTTTGGCTTTAATAGCCTTTAAATCCCCATTCACAATGGCTATTTATTTTTAGATGATGAGCTCAATGTCTTCTGAGATTAGAGAACATCTACAACTCCACAACCCTGTAATTTATGTATCTTTCAGGCAAGAAAATGTCACAGTTTAGAGTTCAGTGTGGAAGTCTGCAATCTTCAGGAGTCCGAAGTCTGGGTGAGGTAAGAGCAGCTCTCCTCCCCTCTCCTCCCTTCCTGTGATGTCAGCAGTCAGCGTGCAGCTTCCTGGTTCCAGCTAGAGTAATGCTATAGGATTCCAGTGCTGCAGCCCACACGCTGTCACATCACTGCAGATTCACTGTGTTCTCCCATCACCTACGTCAATATCATGGAATCTATCAACCCCTCACATTACCCAGCATCCAGGGCTGCGGGGGTGGCTGTGGACTACATCAACTACAAACTGGGGGGTCCAAACAGACTCTTTGAACAGCAGCCAGTGACAAGTGCCAGCAAGGAGGTGAGATTACTGACATGGGATTGATACAGAGGAACACAAAACACAAACTTCAGACAGACACATGCATAAAATGCCTCTCCCCTTATCTTCCATAAGATCTGTATTGTGTAACATCAAACGCACCTTCCGATCACTATATGTTTATAAAGCATGGGCATATTATGCTGCAAAGGACTTTGCACATTATGGAGTCTAGTTACTAAGCCTTGGAGATAAAAAAAAAAAAAAATAGACAGAGCTAAAGTACCAACCAGTTCCTGTCATTTTTCAAAAACAGACTAATAGGAGCTGATTAGCTGGTACTTTATCTCTCTCCAAGACTTAGTACATACTGTAGACCCCAATGATACACATTACATACACAGACATGAAACAGAAGGTACACATCAGCTTACAATGTAAGAGGTGTGGGGAACACTTGATATATAAGATAGTGGAATAGCATTGTACAGTAGCTGGTCAGAGGATAAAGTATGGTTGACTATTGTAAAGCAGAAGCATTATCAGATACCTATATTAAAGCAGTCATTGGCAACAGGAATTTTGTGCAGCATTCCATGGTATGGTACGGTATGGTAACGGTACATTAAAAGCTAAGTGGCTCCCAAATATTTTTTAAATCACGTCACCCCAGAGCAGTGGTGGCCAATCAGAGGCTGCCGAGCCGCATGCATCTCTCCTTCATCTGATGAGGCTCCCGCACCCGCTGCTGGCACTGCTCCCATCCTCACAATGTTAGCCTGCCTCCTCTGACAGTCGAGCAACTGATCAGAGGCGGCTTGGAAGGCGCCGGCAACGCTCCGCATAATGAGGTGGAGCCGCTGCCATGAGGAGAACCTGGAGATGAGGATAAAACGCTATCGTTGGACTCGTGCCGCAGTAAACGCTGCGTAGGGGGAGGGAAGACTGAGATCTGGTGTGGGGGTGCTGCCGTGTGTGGGGACTACCTGGGAGTCGAGTCTGAAAGAATGTGGACCCCTGGAGCAGGGGATGCAGGCTGAGAGGCACAGAGTGAAGGTGGAATAGGCAGAGATACAGTAAAGGGGGAGCAGGCTGAGAGGCACAGAGTGAAGGGGGAGCAGGTTGAGAGGCACAGAGTGAAGGGGGAGCAGGCTAAGAAGCTCAGAGTGAAGGGGGAGCAGGCTGAGAGGCACAGAGTGAAGGGGGAGCAGGCCGAGAGGCTCAGAGTGAAGGGGGAGCAGGCTGAGAAGCTCAGAGTGAAGGGGGAGCAGGCCGAGAGGCACAGAGTGAAGGGGGAGCAGGTTGAGAGGCACAGAGTGAAGGGGGAGCAGGCTGAGAGGCACACAGAGAAGGGAGAGCAGGCTAAGAAGCTCAGAGTGAAGGGGGAGCAGGTTGAGAGGCACAGAGTGAAGGGGGAGCAGGTTGAGAGGCACAGAGTGAAGGGGGAGCAGGCTGAGAGGCACAGAGTGAAGGGGGAGCAGGCTGAGAGGCACAGAGTGAAGGGGGAGCAGGCTGAGAGGCACAGAGTGAAGGGGGAGCAGGCTGAGAGGCACAGAGTGAAAGGGGAGCAGGCTAAGAGGCTCATAGTGAAGGGGGAGCAGGCTGAGAGGCTCAGAGTGAAGGGGGAGCAGGCTGAGAGGCACAGAGTGAAGGGGGAGCAGGCTGAGAAGCTCAGAGTGAAGGGGGAGCAGGCTCTCCCCCGTATCCCCCCCCAGTCTCTCTGCCTCTCCCCGTCCCTCCTCTCTGTCCCTGCATCACAGCCGCAGCTCACGGCAGCGTCCACCCGGCTCCAGCAAGCAAGGACTCGCTTGCTGGAGCAGGGTGGATGCTGCTGTGAGCGGCAGCTGTGACATCCTCCAGCGCTGCTCAGCCCGTCCCCGTCTCTCCCCATCTCACTTCGACTTTTTTTAGTCGAATTGAGATGGGCGAAAAGGGGGCCAAAACCTGTCTGTTTTGGCCTTATTTTCGACACAAACACGTGGATCGGCAGCTATTGCGCCGATCCACGTGCTTTTCGACAAGTCGAATTCCTCGACTTATTGAAAAATTTGGGGTTATATTGAATAGGTCGGAACCCCTTTCGACCTAAAAAAAGTCGAAAACTGACGTCTTTTCGACATAGAGCAGCTTTCGACTTCAATTGAATATACCCCTATATGTCATTCTTAGGTCAGTTATGTGGTGAGGAACAGGATTTGATTCTACATATTTTATGATTGGAAGTCACAAGCACTGGTTTTGCCTACTAAATTCCCCATAAATAATTTGACTTTGTCTTGGACCACCAACCTAGGGCACCCCTGCAAGTGCCACAAAGCACCCACTTTGGAAACCACTGAGCAAAGAAATACTACTCGAGAAACAGGAGTTTTGTAAATGCCAGAAGAAAACTGCATTCCAATAGATGTATTCCTTTTCTTTTACAGAGCATTGCAGGAGTGGGGAATAAATACCGGCTCACATTTGCTATAAAAGATAGTTTGAATGAGGTAAGTGAAAGTAGGAATGGTCCGGCACAGACTAATGTGGTCAATGCATTATTTTGTATGTATTCATTACACCGCCCACCCTGCACCCAATTCTCACTGATGCTGGCTGGATGGCCAATACTCCAGCACTTTTACTGCAACAGATTCAAGTTATACCAGGGAAACCAGTAATGTTACCACCTCCACATTACACTCACAGGCACTGCCCTCTCCTCCCTCATTATGTATCTGGAGCAAAGCAGATTATTTTCAAATGCATTTCAACATAAGGCAATCTTTCCTAACTAAAAACAGGTAAGAAAATAGGTCATTTGATGTGAGCTTACATAGGACTTACTGATTTCTGCCTGGCCAATACCTGTAAAGAGCCTGTGTGCCCGTACATGTTTTTCAAAACAAATAAAAGAAAGCACACTGGGGAGAGGAACACAAGTCGGCTATAACTACTCCCCTCCTTGCATGCATAGAACTAAATAGAGATATCTGCCCCGAGTTGAACGCATAAATTCAACTGCCCCTATCAACGTGCTTGGTTTCTTCGCAGTCATCGTCGTTATCATCATCATCAGGGCTTACTTACCCCAGCGAAGAGATTGGTCTAAAAACAGGTGTATTTTCATGTATATACAGGTTGAGTATCCCTTATCCAAAATTAAAAATCCCACATTTTTGGGTCCTCTACTGAGATAATGACATATATATTATATATTATGTGTATATATAGATATATAATATATATGTATATGTGTCATCTCAGTAGGGGAACCAAAAATGTGTGATTTTGAATTTTGGATAAGGTATACTCAACCTGTACAAGTCCGCAGAGTCCCCAATTCCACCGACATGCCCTCGCCAAACTTAGGGCAGGTGCACTCTAGACGATGTCAGCTGTGATGGAAGGAGCCGGGCCATGCTGCATTCGTCAGCATGGCATCGCTTGTGACATCGCCAGATTGAGCTGCATGTACAGCCAACGGGAGATGTCACAAGCCACCTTCAGGAGTGCGTATCATTTACGATATAGTGGGTACACACTAGACGATATTGTGAACGATGTGTTGGAATCGGGCACATCATCCACTATATCCCACTGTTATTCCTATTCAACTGCAAGTGGAGATGCTGCCGAGCTGCATACTACTGAATCGCCCATATGTGTGCAACTCTGTATCAGCCCCATTATGTAGAACATGCATGCTGAAGACAGCACTACATGCGCCTCACATGAATAGAAATCTATAAATAAGCCCTCACAGTAGAGCGAGACTCTAACTCAATCATTGATGTTATGATGGTGCTGGCCACAGCTTTTACCAGGGGGCAAAGGTGATAGAATATCTAGAACAGTACGTTATATTAAATAAGGATTAAGTGCATGCAGGTCCAATGGTAAAATACTGTTACCTATACACAGTGGGGAGATCTGATCAAATGGCTGAACTAACGGCCTAATTCAGACCTGATCGCAGCAGCAAAGGTGTTCTCTAATGGGCAAAACCATGTGCACTGCAGGGGGGGCAAATATAATGTGTAGAGAGTTAGATTTGGGTGGGATGTGTTTAAACTGAAATCTAAATCACAGTGAAAAAATAAAGCAGGCAGTATTTACTCTGACAGAAACAATATAACCCACCCAAATCTAACTCTCTCTGCACATGTTATATCTGCCGCACCTGCAGTGCACATGGCTTTGCCCATTCGAGAAATATTTTGCTGCTGCGATCAGGTCTGAAATAGGCTCTAAGGTGGCTCATAAATAAGACAAAGTGTGTAGGGGCATGGCCAGAACTGTGTCGGCCCCATAGCAACATTTTGAAGGGGCCCCTATCCCAATGCTTCTAGAGAGACCTCTCTGCAGCATTTGGTAATTTTATGCTCCATAGTAGTGCCCTAGTTCATTTTCTAAACCATGTTAGTGCCTTGGTTAATGTTATGCCCCATAGTAGTGCCCTAGTTCACATTATGTCACACTGTAGGGCTGCCAGTACACATTATGCACCACAGTACCCAATTCGCATTATGTCATACAGTGTCCCCAGTTCTTGTTATGCAACTCTATAGTGCCCCCACTTCATATTGTGCCACATTAGTGTCCCAGTTCATATTATGTAACATTATAATGCTCTCCAGTTCATTTTATACCACATTACAATGAGCAGGTCCAGGGCCATAACTAGATATATTGCAGGCCCCATGGCAAAAGTTTGTTAGGGCCCCTTATGGACCACTCAATGGTGAAAAATGTATAGAACACATGTAACTTTTGACAGGGAGGGTGGGCCCTTCCTAGCCCTGGGCCCGCACCCATGGTAGCTATGCCCTTGAAAGCGAGACAGTAATAGCGCAGGCTAATAGCAAACAGACAGGCTGCATACTGGTTCAGCCCACACAGTGAGTGTAGACACAGTCATGGCTTGCAAACACGAATAACATCTGGGCTCCCTATTGGCCAAGATGAAGCATCCATCCAATCCAGTGACACTGACTATAACCAGACTACAGAGGAGATGTACTAAGCCTGCAGTCTAGGTGTATATACAGATGACGAGTCCCACTTGTAATCTGCAGTGAAGGGGTTAAAGGCACATTGTGGGGTACTGTGAGGAAAAGTCTGGGAATATTAAATGTAAATGTAGTTTAAAGAAAGTGTTATTTCTTCCTCAGCAATCTCCAATAACCTGCACAGCAGAGGTTATATACTACACAAGTGACCAGCACAAACCGCCTAAAGTGACATTCACATTACAGACTGCGCTGCAGAATTACACAGCCGCAAAGGACAAAGAATTTTACAATAGAATGAAGAATCTTTCAGAACCACTTGTTGCTGATAATATTCCAGGTAATGTAATATTTATACCCTAAAAATAATAATACAGAAAACTGATATTTCTCTCCAATATAAACTTGCAGATAACTATGGCAACGTAACCCCAGATATGGAGCCTGTGTGGCACCTGGCGCTGGCTGCTGCAGGTTACGCCAAGTGGCAATATTCCACAGAAGGAACCTTCTTCAGAATGGCAGTTATTAAAGAGGTCAAGCAGCTGGTGAGTTCTACAAACTCTGTGTACACCTCTTAAGACTTTCCCATGTACTGTGAGAGGGTTGGAGCTTACAGGAGGAAGTAACCGTTACAAATGTTGTAAGACATTTCAGTGAAAACATCCATATTGCAACAGCTCTGCTAGAAGAGATCCGACCGCTAATAAACAGGTTTACTTTCTAAGACGCACACTGCAGAAATTGGAGGCAGTCAATTTACCGGCTGTCGGGATCCCAGCTGTCAGGATACAGACACCTAGTTAAATACTGGCGGTCGGAATTCTGGGCGCTGGCTGGAATCTCCAATGGGATGGTGGGCAACGCCCCCAGCTGACGGAGAATATAACCTGGGTCCGAAAGCGTGGCAAGCGCAATGAGCCCGCAAGGGGACATGCTCGCCGCCAGGATCCCTGACAGCCGGGATATCACACTGATCCCGCAGAAATATATTGGCAAATATTTACTGAAAGATATCAGTGCTCATTAGTCTAAATTTAACTAAGCTGACAAACGTATTTTGGTTGCTATGAGTTACAGGAAACCAATGTTATTTTCATCGTAGTGCTGCGTAATAGGTTTTGACATAAAGGATAATATTATTAAAACAGTATTAGTAAGTGATGTGACCTTCCCACAAAAATGTGGAAAACTGATGGATTGGATCAGATGGGATGGGAAAGGAAGGGAATACTGACTCTAAAAACACATCTGTGAAATAACAGCATTGTATATTTCTCGAAATGTGAATACAACCAATCCCATAATTTGGTGGTAAAATACATAAGAATGAGATTCCCGATTTCATTTAGAACTGGCTCTGGCAAATAATGATGGTGAAGTGGTCCACACAACTGGATCACCTCAGTCACACCAGAGCAGCATATCATGATGGAGTCAGTGATTCAGAGCAGCGTCCGTTTAAAGGGGAACCCTACATTTGGACAGCACATGATCATTTGGCTGCACCCATCCCCTGTGCAGGCCCAAGCCCTGTAGGCATGACCTGTATATGCAACAGCTCAGTGATCAGTGGCTGCCGCACACGCTATAAGCCGCTGTATACAAAGCAGTGGTGTGCCGTTGGGGGAGGCAGAGCCTTTCCTGTCATACTAACATTGAAACCAGAGTTTTGAGTATATAAAGTATATGAAAAATACAAAAAATATATTAGAAAGATCTTCTTTGTATTATTCTAATCATTTTTATAGTCAAAACTCTGGAGAAAAAAAGCCTATGGCAGGTGAGGCAGTGCCGCCCCTGCCTATGTTTTCTGCAGATCGCTGATAAATACTCACCAAATTTCTAGCAGCATATACTGCTGCACCTTTGTATAATGCCCACATGACCCTTTGGCCCATATATTGTGTGTAAGTCTGGCAGTGGTACTAGTCAGTGCCTCCTGAGACATTTACTTATGTACGTTGTATTACGCCCTCATGCTAGCTGCATGAATAGCTAGGACTGGTCCAATCCTTCAAGATGCAATTACAATTTACAGTTAGAACACAAACTCCATTCATACTTCTAGTCACTGTACAGAGCGGTTGCAGTCAAGCAAAATCTCCACTAGGGGGCCCAGCATTTCTTGTAAACCAGGCCAGAGCTGGAAATGGACCCACAAGCTGAAGTCCCGACTCAGACTTCCATGGTCACAGAACCACCCAAGTCTGCTGGCGGCGCCCGAACGACAATGATGAGCCCGCTGCATGATCATGCCCGGAGCTACACTGCCTCCCCTGCAAACACCATCCCTCCGTCACCTCCTCTCGTTCCCTGCCGCAACTCGGTATCCCTGAGCGATTACCCTAGGCTAGGCTTGCTCATCGGGGTGAGCGGGAAAGTGTGAGAGAGATTGCAGCCGCCATCTTGCCCAACTGCGGTGAGGCTGATTGCACTGGCTGGAAGAAAGAACGCGGCTCACCATCCTGCCACCCACTCCCCTACTCTTCCCAGACATTGGCAGGCACAGTCTCTCCCACAGCGCAGGGATCAGAACAGCAGCGCCCGCAGCAGGGTGCGGAGGCATTGTAGTGGGATCCAA
Organism: Pseudophryne corroboree; assembly: GCF_028390025.1. Taxonomy (NCBI): domain Eukaryota; kingdom Metazoa; phylum Chordata; class Amphibia; order Anura; family Myobatrachidae; genus Pseudophryne; species Pseudophryne corroboree. The sequence goes on along the minus strand of NC_086447.1, from coordinate 275,303,676 downwards.
ATGAACGGACTATGGGCCGGCAGTTTCATCCATGGGGCTGCTGTAGGTTATTCTATTTTAATAGGTTTTAACCCCTCCCTCCCCACATCAGCTCCTACTGCTCTTATTTGGACTCCTGACTTTAATATTGCTGGACCCTTATATACTGACCTCCCCATCGTTTCAATATTGCCTGTTACACCACTGTTTCACTCTTCTCTTATATTTTCTTCTTGCAGCCCCCACTGTATGCTACACCTCTACTGTTTGTACACCTACATTGACCTATTCATAAAGGGTATATCATGCTACACGTGTCAGTTGTTTCCATATGTGCCTTGGGTCCTTGTGTGGCATCTCTCACACAGTGTAACCCTCGTAGTGCGCCCAACATGGCTGCCTCACCTGGTACACTCATGAATGGGATGGCAAATACATGGATCTGATGTTAGGTTGGGACCCTACGCCTAGTGTTAGGACGCTGCTATCACCCCATTTTGTGTCATCTCTTCTAGGCGTGGCCTATTCCACTCAGGGTAATCCTAAGTAGAGCACCCACCATGGCTGCCTCACTTTGTACCTTTCGTGGGTGGAATATATAACCTGTGGAATTTATTACCCAAAATGACTGAACAAGCCCTGCATTATACCTAATCTCTAGGTTTTATATTATTTTTCTGTGTCTTTTTTTCTGCTGTAATACTAAGGGGGATATTAAATTACCCGTGATTATTGAACGTGGGTAATTGTCTCGTTGGGGATTATTCAATTAGCCCCGATAAGCCGCCACGACACGGGGCTTAATAGCATTTGTTTCACCTGCCTCAGGCAGGCAAAGCAAAATCCCTGAAAACAACCCGTTTGCTGTTTCTACCGAAAACACACAGGTTTCATTGAATCTGTGTGTTTTCGGGTGAAAAAATATATTTTTTCTGTGTGAAGAAACATTGAAGAAATATCGGGATAAATCGCCTGAAGCTTTTTCGTGGGTAATTCAATATCCCCCTAAATTATTTGTACCATGTATTATGTTTTTGCTGCCTGTAAGCGCCTTGAATCCATGTGCCTTTGACAAGTTGGGTTCATATTTCTAGACAGATGTAATTATCGGATCAGTGTGCACTTTGTACACACCCAGCTATACTTGGCTTAGTGTGTGCATTCTTCTATAGCTTTGGGAGGTCGGGGATCAGAATATTTAAGCTGGACATAAAATCCTATCCCCCCAATCCGACCGTTACAGGAACTATTGAAGCGCAACGCTCCTGCACATATAATATATAATTATTGGGCTGATCATACAAATTGCAGCTGATTTGCCCAGTATGTATATAGGGGTAAATGTATGAAGCAGTGATAAGAGTGGAGAAGTGAACCAGTGGAGAGGTTGCCCATGGCAACTAATTAGCTTCTCTGTATTATTTTATAGTATGCAAATTATAAATGTTACTTCAATGCTGATTGGTTGCCATGGGCAACTTCTCCACTGGCTCACTTCTCCACTCTTACCACTGCTTCATACATTTACCCCATAGGGAGTACCCCAGCTTTATCGATAGTCTGTATTACAAAACAGTCTCATGCTATGCATAATATATACTGTTTCATGACGGAATACCCCCTAATATAGTGTTTGCTTTCTGCAGAAAAGGCAAGATCATATCCTGGAATTCCATTACGATATGCTGATCCACGAGATGGTCTCACAGGTATATATGTGTAGCAAGCAAAAAGGAAACAGAAAAAAACAAATAAAAATAGTATAGGCATGGGATCGATTCGATATGCCCATGCCCTGGTGGTCTTTGAATATCATACCTCCGATTACATTTAAGTTACACCAACTTTTCCTCACACCATCCCCCCTGACATTTTCCTCTTCATGTAATAGTTTATCAGTGCTCCTCTAGGTGATCAATACATTATACTTGTGTGTATGATCACGCAGCAGTAACTTGTGTAGTTTTCTCCATTCTGGGTCACTGATTTCAGGATAAAACAGCCCGTGCTTGTACTAGGTGAGGACTAGAAGTAGTTTAGCATTCTGTAAAACTAACACTGAATATGTAGCTGATACTGCAAAATTTCCTCTCACACGTTGGGAAGATGGCTGCAGGTGGGATTCTTGGTCTACGTTTGGTCATCTTTCCATCACACTAAGCATCCCCCAGTCCTACCAGACATTATTCAGTCACTCGATCAGAGGGGCAGAATTTCATCCCAGACATTGGTCCTGTCACTCAGCACACTTACATCTCTGAGCTTTTAGGGATATGTACAGGACTGATAAATAAGAAGCAAATGTGGGACAAGTAGATGTACTGACAAAAATCCCAATTGCAGGAAATGGTTCCATGGCGAATAGAAACGTTATGGGACCCAGCAGAAGGATTAAAAATACAGCATCAACAAAAGCTGCCTAAACACAATCCGGATGGGAACAACTGAGAATGACCTCAACAAGCAGCAAAGTAAAAAATAATAATCCATATGTACTGTACTACTTACGCCACTGATTTTTGAACAGTCTCCCTGAAAGCAACTTTAGGCTTGCCCAAGGTGCACAGGCAGTCATATTCCCTCTCCATCCTCTGGAAGAATAAAAGATAAACTGTACAATAAAGTTTACAAACAAATAAATATTGCTAATCATTTCCATCAAAACAGATTCTTAAGACTGTGCGAAGTACACTTAGATAAGAGTTATTCTTCTTTAAATTTACAGTCTTTCTTCAAAACCGCTGAAAGGAGGTAGCCTGGCAATACAGGAGGACTGGCATATTGAAGTCATACTATTGGAGCACTACTTGCACATCGCAATGCCTCCTAGCTGCCAGGACAGCCAACACAACGCAATGCAGCACAAGGATACATTGGGGTGAAAGTATTATACCCGCACTTATCATGCGGCTATAATGCTTCCTGTTGCGCCTCTTTGACATCTTGGATACCAAAGGCGATCACTGATAGAGCACACAGCACATCAGCTTAGTGCAGAGTCCCATGAGACCTGTTTGGCATGACTGCAGCAATGATGTATGAGGACGCATCTATACCTCTTAGCAATAAAAAATAAAAGTAAATAAAACACATTTTACACATATACAGATACTTCAATTCATTTCAATGGAGTTTCCAGCACAGCAAGTGCACTTCATGAAGAGACCCCACTGAAATGAATGGGAAAAGCTCAATTTAATGAACTTGCAGAAAAGTACTCAAACGTAATAATACCTTATATTTGTCATTTATACAGGTGTCCACATTGTTGACACACCTGTATAAACTATAAATTACATTATAAGTACATGTATCTTCCAGTCACCTGAGCATAAATCTCCAAGTGTAGCTCTCCCATGCCAGAAACAATGGTCTCCTTACTCTCTGTATCAAAGAACACTCTGAAAGTAGGGTCTTCTCGAGTAAACCGATTGATACCTTTAGAAAACTTGTCCAGATCAATCTAAGATAAAAAGAAATAAAAACTTAAGTACCTCAATTTATAAATTAGTTACCTTTTGATGTTTAAAATATAAATGATATTTATAACAACAACAAAATGCACACAAATTGCATACACTTAAATAAGGATCTGGGATTCCCTTATACTGTATACTTTATATTAATGTCTAATACTACAGATAGGATTTGTGTTGTTCTTTGTAGGACATAGAATGGGAAGTGCTGTATTTAGGGTTTTTAGATTCATTGTATAATTAAAGCATAACAATAAAAACAGAAAGTGATGCTGTGGAAATTGACTTGCATGGACTGTGAACAGGATTGGATCTGCTAACACCACAACGTTAACAGTACAACAGACAGGGGTCCCTAAAGCACAGAAAAAAATACATCTGCTTTAGGAAAAGACCACAGACTCCCAAGATGCTCAATAACCACTTTATTCAGTTTCCTTTTATTTTTAGTGAAGCCAATCCCGGACGTTTTTGAGTCCCACAAATACCAAAGATTATAATCATTAAATTCCGGGTATTGCAGGATTCACAATACCGGGCAAGGGGTTAGTGGGATAATAATTACCTCCTCAGATCTGATCCTCTCAGGATCCCCCAGCTGCCCGTAGAATAGATGGGAGTCCCATGATGCAGTAGCTCTCTCTCTATCTGACAGCCTGTGTGGCGACAGCATCACTGTGCAGTTTAGGGTGGGTACACACTAAAATAATCTCAACGCGATATGTCGTTTCTGGCCAAACTGGAACAACATATCGGCCAGACTATTCAGTGTGCAACATCTTTGGGTTGGCCGTGCTGCATGTGTACAATGAATGACACTGTACATAGCGTTGTCATCCCCTGCATTTTGTAAGTGTGTATGCACGGCTGGATGCAGGGTCCGGTCACACTTCGGATCAGCTGGGAACACACAGCTCTGATGTGTACCCGTCCTTACTCCCAGCCGATCTGTGACTGAGAGCAGTTGCATCACTGATTACCCCTACTGTCTGTAGACCAGGGAAAACAGCTGAAGACAGCCATCCACACTTTCTGCTTTCCAAGATGCCTGGTGTATTGGAGGGATTTGTAGATCATTGTATACTTTTAATCCAGCAAGAGTCTGCAGGAAGCGCTCCACAGGCTTGGTGTGTGCCTAGAATGAGGTGCTAGCTATGCTCCTGTGTGTGTGCGAGAGTAGGAGGAGGTGCTGTCTATATTACGGTCTGTGTGTGCGAGAGTAGGAGGAGGTGCTGTCTATATTACGGTGTGTGTGTGAGAGAGTAGGAGGAGGTGCTGTCTATATTACGGTCTGTGTGTGCGCTTACAACTGAATACTGGGATTGAGATTTTTTTCAATTCTAAATTCCAGGATTACAAAAATGGGGCAGGATTGGCTTCCCTAGTCCAATTGCAGGTGGGGGGAAGAGACTGAACAACAGGGAAGATGGAGACTGATGAAGGCTAAATTAATTACAGGGGAGGGGTATCTGCGCTGGGAAATAATTAAAACATAAGGTCAGCTGGGTGTAGTAAGTGTATCACAATCACATTTTTGTACATCAGGCACGTTAAGTTTGATTTTGTGTCCAGAATTTTATTTATGTATTGTTTTATATTAGTACAAACGTTTTCACACATAAAAAAAAATAGGTTTTTAATAACCTACTGGTAAATCCTTCTCTCGTAGTCCATAAGGGATATTGGAGAGACTTAGTACGATGGGTATAGACGGGGTCCAAAGGAGCCGGTGCACTTTAAATTTCTTCACTGGGTGTGCTGGCTCCTCCCCTCTATGCCCTCTCCCGCAGGCAGTTATAGGTAAAACAGTGCCGAAGGATAAAGGACATATATGAGAGAAGAAACATAACAATAAGGGGTAAGATTTACACACCAGCACACCACGAACATAAAACAACCAGCAACGGCTGGAAACAACAAACAGCAACAGCTGAACAGGTAACCATATAAAGAGAACCTGCAGAAAAGTCAACGCACTGAGGCGGGAGCCCAATATCCCTTTTGGACTACGAGAAAAGGATTTACCAGTAGGTAATTAAAATCCTATTTTCTCTAGCATCCAATCGGGATACAGGTTGAGTATCCCATATCCAAATATTCCGAAATACGGAATATTCCGAAATACGGACTTTTTTGAGTGAGATAGTGAAACCTTTGTTTTCTGATGCCTCAATGTACACAAACTTTGTTTAATACACAAAGTTATTAAAAAATAAGAATTTACTCACCGGTAATTCTATTTCTCGTAGTCCGTAGTGGATGCTGGGAACTCCGTAAGGACCATGGGGAATAGCGGGCTCCGAAGGAGGCTGGGCACTCTAGAAAGATCTTAGACTACCTGGTGTGCACTGGCTCCTCCCACTATGACCCTCCTCCAAGCCTCAGTTAGGTACTGTGCCCGGACGAGCGTACACAATAAGGAAGGATTTTGAATCCCGGGTAAGACTCATACCAGCCACACCAATCACACCGTACAACTCGTGATATGAAACACAGTTAACAGTATGAAACAATAGAGCCTCTCAACAGATGGCTCAACAATAACCCGATTTAGTTAACAATAACTATGTACAAGTATTGCAGATAAACCGCACTTGGGATGGGCGCCCAGCATCCACTACGGACTACGAGAAATAGAATTACCGGTGAGTAAATTCTTATTTTCTCTAACGTCCTAGTGGATGCTGGGAACTCCGTAAGGACCATGGGGATTATACCAAAGCTCCCAAACGGGCGGGAGAGTGCGGATGACTCTGCAGCACTGAATGAGAGAACTCCAGGTCCTCCTCAGCCAGGGTATCAAATTTGTAGAATTTTGCAAACGTGTTTGCCCCTGACCAAGTAGCTGCTCGGCAAAGTTGTAAAGCCGAGACCCCTCGGGCAGCCGCCCAAGATGAGCCCACCTTCCTTGTGGAATGGGCATTGACAGATTTTGGCTGTGGCAGGCCTGCCACAGTATGTGCAAGCTGAATTGTACTACAAATCCAACGAGCAATAGTCTGCTTAGAAGCAGGAGCACCCAGCTTGTTAGGTGCATATAGGATAAACAGCGAGTCAGATTTTCTGACTCTAGCCATTCTGGAAACATATATTTTCAGTGCCCTGACAACGTCTAGCAACTTGGAGTCCTCCAAGTCCCTAGTAGCCTAGGCACCACAATAGGCTGGTTCAGGTGAAACGCTGACACCACCTTTGGGAGAAACTGGGGACGAGTCCTCAATTCTGCCCTATCCATATGGAAAATCAAATAAGGGCTTTTACAAGACAAAGCCGCCAACTTTGATACTCGCCTGGCAGAAGCCAAGGCCAATAACATAACCACCTTCCACGTGAGATATTTCAGATCCACGGTTTTTAGTGGTTCAAACCAATGTGATTTTAAGAAACTCAACACCACGTTGAGATCCCAAGGTGCCACAGGAGGCACAAACGGGGGCTGACTCTGCAGCACTCCTTTTATAAATGTCTGAACTTCAGGTACTGAAGCTAGTTCTTTTTGAAAGAAAATCGACAGAGCCGAGATCTGTACCTTAATGGAACCCAATTTAAGGCCCATAGTCACTCCTGCTTGCAGGAAATGCAGAAATCGACCTAGTTGAAATTCCTCTGTTGGGGCCCTTTCGGCCTCACACCATGCAACATATTTTCGCCATATGCGGTGATAATGAGTTGCTGTAACCTCTTTCCTGGCTTTAGTAAGCGTAGGAATGACTTCCTCCGGAATGCCCTTTTCCTTCAGGATCCGGCGTTCAACCGCCATGCCGACAAACGCAGCCGCGGTAAGTCTTGGAACAGACAGGGCCCCTGCTGCCGCAGGTCCTGTCTGAGTGGCAGAGGCCATGGGTCCTCTGATATAAATTCTTGAAGTTCTGGGTACCAAGCTCTTCTTGGCCATCCACGAGTATCGTTCTTACTCCTCGCCTTCTTATTATTCTCAGTACCTTTGGTATGAGAGGCAGAGGGGAGAACACATAAACCGACTGGTACACCCACGGTGTTACCAGAGCGTCCATAGCTATCGCCTGAGGGTCCCTTGACCCGGTGCAATATCTTTTATAGCTTTTTGTTGAGGCGGGACGCCATCATGTCCACCTGTGGCCTTTCCCAATGGTGTACAATCCTATTGGAAGACTTCTGGAGGAAGTCCCCATTCTCCCGGGTGGAGGTCGTGTCTGTTGAGAAGATCTGCTTCCCAGTTGTCCACTCCGGGAATGAACACTGCTGACAGTGCTAACACATGATTTTCCGCCTATCGGAGAATCCTTGTGGCTTCTGCCATCGCCATCCTGCTTCTTGTGCCGCCCTGTTGGTTTACATGGGCGACTGCCGTGATGTTGTCTGATTGGATCAGTACCGGCTGGTTTTGAAGCAGAGGCCTTGCCGGCCTCAGGGCATTGTAAATGGCCCTCAGGTCCAGAATATTTATGTGTAGGGAAATAACCTGACTTGACCAAAGTCCCTGGAAATTTCTTCCCTGTGTGACTGCCTCCCAGCCTCAAAGGCTGGAATCCATGGTCACTAGGACCTAGTCCTGTATGCCGAACCTGCGGCCCTCTTGAAGATGGGCACTCTGCAGCCACCACAGTAGAGATACCCTGGTCCTTGGAGACAGGGTTATCAGCCTATGCATCGGAAGATGCGATCCGGACCACTTGTCCAACAGGTCCCTCTGAAAAGTTCTTGTATGGAACCTGCCTAATGGGATTGCTTCGTAGGAAGCTACCATTTTTCCCAGGACTCGCGTGCAATGATGCACCGCTACCTATTTTGGCTTCAGGAGGTCTCTGACTAGAGATGACAACTCCTTGGCTTTCTCCTCCGGGAGAAACACTATTTCTGGTTTATGTCCAGAACCATCCCCAGGAACAGTAGACGTGTCATAGGAACCAGCTGTGACTTTGGACTGTTTAGAATCCAACCATGCTGTTGTAGCACTTTCCAAAATAGTGCTACCCCGACTACCAACTGCTCCTTGGACCTCGCCCTTATAACGAGATTGTCCAAGTACGGGATAATTACAACTCCCTTTTTTTGAAGGAGTATCAACATTTCGGCCATTACCTTGATAAAACACCCTCGGTGCCATGTACAGTCCAAACGGCAGTGTCTGGACTTGGTAATGGTAATCCTGTACCACAAATCTGAGGTACTCCTGGCGAGGATGGTAAATGGGGACATGCAGGTAAGCATCCTTGATGTCCCAGGATACCATGTAATCCCCCTCGTCCAGGCTTGGAATAACCGCCCTGAGCGATTCCATCTTGAACTTGAATTTTTGTGTTCAAGGATTTTAAATATAAAATGGGTCACACCGAACCATGCGGTTTCGGTACCCCAACCCGTGTGGAATAGTAACCCCGTCCTTGTTGAAGTAGGGGCACCTTGAGTATTACCTGCTGGGAATACCGCTTATTAATTGCCTCTAGCACAGCCTCCCTGCCTGAGGGAGTTGTCAGCAAGGCATATTTTAGGAAACGGCTGGGGGGAGACATCTCGAATTCCAGCTTGTACCCCTGAAATACTACTTGAAAGAAACAGGGATCCACCTGTGAGCGAGCCCACTAATTGCTGAAATTTTTTAGACGGCCCCCCACCGTACCTGGCTACACCTGTGGAGCACCCGCGTCATGGTGTGGCCTCACAGGAGGCGGGGGAAGAATCTTGATTCTGGGAACAGGCTGACTGGTGCAGCTTTTTTCCCTCTACCCTTGTCTCTGTACAGAAAGGAAGCGCCATTTGACCCGCTTGCTTTTCTGAAGCCGAAAGGACTGTACCTTTGTCTGTGAGGAAACCTGAGGTAAAATTATTTCTTCCCAGCAGTTGCTGTGGATACGAGGTCCCAGAGACCATCCCCAAATAATTCCTCACCCTTATAAGGCTCTCTATGCGCTTTTTAAGTCAGCATCACCTGTCCAGTGACAGGTCTCTAATACCCTCCTGACAGAATGGACATTACATTTATTTTGGATGCCAGCCGGCAAAATATCCCTCTGTGCATCCCCCATATATAAGACGACGTCTTTAATATGTTTTTATGTTTGCCAACTAGTATCCCTGTTTGACAGGGTCACCGACCACGCTGCAGCAGCACTATCTGCAGGTCTCAGTCTAGTACCTGAGTGTGTAAATACAGACTTCAGGATAGCCTCCTGTTTTTTATCAACAGGTACCTATTAAAGTGGCCGTATCCTAAGACGGCAGTGCCACCTTTTTTGACAAACGTGTGAGCGCCTTATCCACCCTAGGGGATATCTCCCAGCGTAACTTATCCACCTGGCGGGAAAGGGTACGCCATCAGTAACTTTTTATAAATTACCAGTTTCTTAACGGGGGAACCCACGCTTTCACACACTTCATTTATTCATCTGATGGGGGAACAAAACACTGCCTGTTTTTTCTCCCCAAACCTAAAACCCATTTTTAGAGGTGCTTGGGTTAAAGTCAGAAATGTATAACACATTTTTTATTGCCGGGATCACGTCACGGATGTTCCTAGTGGATTGTGTATATGTCTCCACCTTGTCGACACTGGAGTCAGACTCCGTGTCGACATCTGTGTCTGCCATCTGAGAGAGCGGGCGTTTTTGAGCCCCTGATGGCCTTTGAGACGCCTGGGCAGGCGCGGGCTGCGAAGCCGGCTGTCCCACAGCTGTTACGTCATCCACCCTTTTATGTAAGGAGTTGACACTGTCGGTTAATACCTTTCACCTATCCATCCACTCTGGTGTCGGCCCCACAGGGGGCGACATCACATATATCGGCCTCTGTTCTGTCACCATATAAGCCTCCTCATTCAACATGTCGACACAGCCGTACCGACACACCGCAGACACACAGGGAATGCTCTAAACGAGGACAGGACCCACAAAAGCCCTTTGGGGGGACAGAGTAAGAGTATGCCAGCACACACCAGAGCGCTATATATATACAGGGACTAACTGAGTTATGTCCCTAATAGCTGCTTTTTATATAATATACCAGGGGTGGCCAACCAGTCAGAGTCAAAGAGCCAAAAAATCTTGTTAGGTACGTCAAAGAGCCGAAGGTGAGCATGCACAAATGGGGTGTGGCCTTGTGCCCGCTAGGCCACACCCTGGTATAATATACATTGAAAAATCCAGACCCACATAAATACATTTGTAAAGCAAGATCCAACATAAAATACATTGAAGAAGTCACTTCCGCATAAAATAATTGAAAAAGCCAGAACCATATAAAATATAATGAAAGACGATTCACATAGTACACTTCAGCTCTCCCATGTGTCACTTCAGCCAGCACCCTGCTATGTCACTTCATCCAGCTCCCCATGTGTCACTCCTGCTAAACCCCTCATATGTCACTTCAGAACCCCCCAACTCATGCTATTGTAGCAGCTCCTTATTACCCCTTTCACACCGCACAAATATCCCGGTATCGACCCGGGTTGGTGTGCAGTGTGAATGGGCCATGGTCAAATTCCTGGGTTGCCTGACCCAATAATTCAACCCGGGTTATAAGCAGTGTTATTTCTGGGTTGAATACCAGGGCAGTGGCAGCGTAAATGGGTTCCCGGGTCGATGGGACCCGTTTACTACATAGAGAGAGGCGGCGCGGAGATAAGCTCATCTCCCAATGCCGCCTCCACCCCCGCTGCCGCGCCCCCCCACTTCCTCCCATGCAGCTATGGCAACCAACTCAGCTGTTACGATCCTGATGCTCAGGACAGGGGAGATCTTATGCAGTAAGTCCAGAGCACGAGGACGTGATGCTGGGATAGGGAAATGGAATGGAAATAGCCCCTAGCACCCTACCTCCGTTGTCTTACCCGTGTTGTCAATTCACGCCTGAATGACTATGGTTTCTTGGGCCCACGGCAGCCGCGTTTGAAGGGCGGATTATGTCTGCCCAACTCCGATGCCCCCCGGTCTTAGTTGGAGACAAGGCGTGAACTGAGACAGGGTAATAACAAGGGGACCTCTAACTGAAACAACCAAGCTAGGGGCTACTAACTACATAAAAACTAAAACGTATGTGCGGCACGCCGCCAAAGGAAAAGAACTACAGTGGATACCACTGTCCACTCCCCCACACGGCACCGCCGAGTTCCGGGGAGGACAGTGAAAGCGGAAACCTCCGCAAAAGCACCAACTCAAAGAAACGCAAATACTAAGCGGCCTAGGCCGCAACACGCGGCAGAAGCTGCTACTCACGAAACCGGGCGAGAACCCCAGATGACAGTAACAGGTTCACAAGGACCAGAAGGATTCCCAAGACCGGCTTCAGAACTCCAGAATACAAAAGGGCAGGGAGCAGGATCGACCAGATGCAGCTGACCAGGAACAAACTTCTACAAGGCAGGAACAGCATACAGGAAGCTATCACCGGCGTTTGTGTGAGACACTGAGGAGGCATATAACAGGGAATTCTCCAATGGCAGTACAGAGCCTAATTGATAAATGTCGTGCAGCTGCCTTGCTGCACGACCAGGGGAGAACAGGTGAGTAATCTTATGGCAACGGGGAACGCGGTCCACCTGTGGCGTCCCCGTTGCCATGGACCCGGCGGCCCTGCACGCACGGCGTCCTAGCGTTGCCAGGGACCCGGCGGCTATCGCGCGCACGGCGTCCCGGCGTTGCTAGGCGCCGTGCGGAAGCAGGGAGAGAGAGAGGCGCGGCGGCTGTGACCGCTGCTCTGTCAGGGCACGGCCGAACACCGCCGCGCCTAACACCAGCAAATTGCCGGGTCGGTAAGCCACCTGTTAGGGTCCAATGCCGGATCCCACCCGGGAAGGACCGTTTCTAATTCCCGGGTGGGATCCTGCATTGGCGATGTGAAAGGGGCTTAAGGATCCTCTGTTTGACGGTGGGTGTTTTATCTCTAGTATCTGGCTTCCTCAGTCCACAGCCCTCGTAGTGCTTCCGCATGTCTTTCTGGAGTACAGTGGTTTACCGTATCTATTGTGGTAATGTGACTTCAAGTGTCGGGAGCCACATTTAAAGAAAGAAAGAGCCACATGCGGCTCAAGAGCCACAGGTTGGCCACCCCTGTAATATACTGTATACAGTGCCAATTTTAATGCCCCCCCTCTCTTTTCCCTCTTACTGTACTGTAGAATTGCAGGGAAGAGCCAGGGAGCTTCCTTCCAGCCGAGCTGTGAGGGAAAAATGGCGCCAGTGTGCTGAGGAGATAGGCTCCGCCCCTTTTTTGCGGCCTATTCTCCCGTTTTTTATGGAATTCTGGCAGGGGTATTTACCTCATATATAGCCCCTGGGGCCATATATTGAGGTATTTTAGCCAGCCAAGGTGTTTTTATTGCTGCCTCAGGGCGCCCCCCCCCAGCGCCCTGCACCCTCAGTGACCGGAGTGTGAAGTGTGTGAGAGGAGCAATGGCGCACAGCTGCAGTGCTGTGCGCTACCTTGGTGAAGACAGAGTCTTCATGCCGCCGATTTTCCGGACCATCTTCTTGCTTCTGGCTCTGTAAGGGGGACGGCGGCGCGGCTCCGGGACCGAACATCAAGGCTGGGCCTGCGGTCGATCCCTCTGGAGCTAATGGTGTCCAGTAGCCTAAGAAGCCCAATCCGGCTGCAAGCAGGCGAGTTCGCTTCTTCTCCCCTTAGTCCCTCGCTGCAGTGAGCCTGTTGCCAGCAGGTCTCACTGAAAATAACAAATTCTAAGACTATAACTTTCTAAGAGCTCAGGAGAGCCCCTAGTGTGCATCCAACCTCGGCCGGGCACGAAATCTTACTGAGGCTTGGAGGAGGGTCATAGTGGGAGGAGCCAGTGCACACCAGGTAGTCTAAGATCTTTCTAGAGTGCCCAGCCTCCTTCGGAGCCCGCTATTCCCCATGGTCCTTACGGAGTTCCCAGCATCCACTAGGACGTTAGAGAAATATTGTATTAAATGACCTTCAGGCTGTGTGTATAAGGTGTATATGAAACATAAATGAATTATGTGAATGTACACACACTTTGTTTAATGTACAATATTATAAAAAATATTGGCTAAAATGACCTTCAGGCTGTGTGTATAAGGTGTATATGTAACATAAATGCATTCTGTGCTTAGATTTAGGTCCCATCACCATGATATCTCATTATGGTATGCAATTATTCCAAAATACGGAAAAATCCGATATCCAAAATACCTCTGGTCCCAAGCATTTTGGATAAGGGATACTCAACCTGTATTAGAGAGACTTACAGTACTACGATGGGTACATCCCAAAGCTTCCAGAACGGGCGGGAATGTGCGGAGACTTCAGCAGCACCGCCTGCCCAAACTGGGTACCCTCTTTATCCAGGGTATCGAACTTGAAGAATTTTACAAAGTGTTCTTCCCGACCAGGTAGCAGCTCAGCATAGTTGCAAGGCCGAGACTCCACAGGCAGCTGCCCAGGAAGAGCCCATCGATCTTATAGAGTGGGCCTTCAGAGACTTAGGAACAGGTAAGGCTGCCGACACATAGGCCTGTTGGATAGTACTCTAAGCCAACGAGCAATGGACTGCTTTGAAGCAGGATAACCCTTTTTCTGCACATCATAGATCTTCAAGGCTCGCACAGCATCCAATGCCTCCGGAGGAGCAGAAGTGCCAGAACTTGACGGAACCACAATAGGTTGATTCAAATGGAACGCAGAGACAACCTTCGGCAGAAACTGCTGCGTAGTCCTGAGCTCCGCTCTGTCCTCGTAAAAGACCAATTAGGGACTTTTATGCGATAAGGCCCCCAATTCGGAGTCACGTCTAGCAGAAGCCAGGGCCAATAACATCACTGTCTTCCATGTGAGGTACTTATCTTCTACCGTCACCAGAGGTTCAAACCATGAGGACTGTAGAAATTCTAACACTACATTCAAATCCCAGGGTGCCGTGGGCAGCACAAAAAGAGGTTGAATATGAAGTACTCCTGGTCTGAACTTCTGGTAACACTGCCAATTTTTCTGGAAGAAAATTGAGAGGGCCGAAAACTGGACCTTAATGGAACCCAGGAGTATGCCCTTATCCACATGAGCCTGCAGGAAACAGCCCAAGTGGAAATCCGCAGGCGGATAAGAGCGTTCCTCGCACCAAGAGACATATCTTCTCCAGATATGATGATAGTGTTTTGACGTCACAGGTTTCCTGGCCTGAACTATGGTAGCAATGACTCTTTTGGAAATGCCCTTGTGAGCTAGGATGTTCCGCTCAACTTCCATGCCGTCAAACGAAGTCGCCGTAAGTCCGGGTAGACGAACAGTCCTTGCTGAAGAAGATCTCTTGTAGCCCTGAGAAATGAGGTCCCTTACCCAGGTATAAGTGACGCAGTCAAGCTCCTACCTCAAAATCCCCTTGGGGTGGGTGGGCACAGTCATGCTGAGGACTTAGTGGAAGCAGAACTGGTGCTCTGTTCCTGAGAACCGGTGTTCGCAGGTCTTGTCGTCTTACCTCTGGTGCCTCTAGCCGCATTGGAAACACCTCTGGCCCTAGATCGAAATCTGTTAGACCGAAAGGACTGAACAGACGGCCCGGGGTAGGAACACCTAGCCGGCGGGGCCCCAGAGGGGAGAAACATGGATTTCCCTGCAGTACCTTTGGAAATCCACATATCCAACTCAACCCCAAAGAGCCATTCCCCAGAAAAGGGGAGAGATTCCACACTGCGCTTGGACTCTGCGTCCGCTATCCAATGACGGAACCACAAGGCCCTGCACGCCGACACTGCCATGGCAGAAGTCCTAGCATTAATATTGCCCATCTCCTTGAGCGAGTCACACAGGAAGCGTGCAGTGTCCTGAATGTGCTTCAGAAGAGTCACTGTAGTGACCAGGGGCATATCCCCAGAGAGGCCCTCCTGAATTTGAGAATCCCACGTGTGAATGGCATGGGTCTTCCAGTAACCCGCTATGACCGGCCTTTTGCGATAGACCTGCTGCTGTGTAGATAGACTTTAGTGTAGTCTCTATTTTTCTGTCCCCAGGGTCCTTTATGGTAAAGGAGCCCGAGGCAGGCAGCACCGCCTTTTTTGACAGTCGAGAGACTGATAAGTCAACTCCTAGGAGTTCTTTCCTACCTTCAAGAGCAAATGGGAAATTGTGCAAAAATCTTTTTGACACTTGGTATTTTTTGTCTGGATTTTTCCAGGCTAACTTAAATAGGTCATCTAACTCTGCAGAATCAGGGAAAGTGACATTAGACTTGTTTTCTGTAAAGAAAAACAACTGCTGTGACGCAGCGTCCTCTAGAGGGAGATTTAACACGTCCTGTATAGCCAGAATGAGGGGTTCAATACCCTGAGCGGAAGTGGAATCCCCACTAACGGGATCCAAGTCCTCCCCATCCTCCTGTATATCCTCATCTGAATCAGAGAGAAAGGCAGGTAAACCACGCTTCTGTGGTCCTGAGCTAGAGAGCAGCCCTAGCCCTAGCAGCTAAGTCTGCAACAACCTGTTGTAGTAGCTGAGTTTTCTGAACATTAGTAGTGAGTTGTGATGACATATCAGACATCATATTCTTAAGGGACCTTAGCCAGGAAGGCTGTTGACCCTCTCCCCCTGAGTTGTGAACATTGGCTGCGTTGTTCACATGAAACAGAATCAGATTATAAGGGAGAGAATCTGGTGTGGCATACACTACATAGTTTGTGTTTACCCATGTTCACAGTAAATCACACATACACACAGACAGTAAAACTTAGCAAGCCTACCCTTACTGTATGTGAGGGGGAGACATAGAGAGAAGACCAGCACACCCCAGCTACACAGCCCCAGTGAGGCCATCAGCGTACTATATCACAGTGAAACACCTATGATTTATGACCTGTATAGGACACAGATTGTGTACAATAGCGTCTCTCCCCTTTTGCTACACCCTGTACCAGTTATCCAGCGTTTTCGGAGTGTCTGGTGGAGCTGTGTGAGCCTGCTGCTGCAGTAAGCTGAGGTAGTCGCCAAAATGCCGCTGGTCCCGCTCTGCGATAGCTCCGCCCCCCCCCCCCCCCCCCACAGGGGGCTCTAGCGGGTCCCCCCTCAGGAGGGTCCCGTATGCCACACCCGCGTTCAGCCGCACCATGAACCGGGGGACCCACCTAGCGGGGCCCCCGGTTTGTACCCACCACTGTCGTCACCTTCAGGCATCTGTTTGGGGTGTGCGGCAAGCTGTGATTGTGACAGCTAAGGCGCAGTGCCGCGCTGAACAAACAACCTCTCAGGTGGTCCTGAAGCGGAAAAGCAGCTGACATCTCGCAAGGCTGGGGACCGTCATCCCCCGCCCCCCCCCACTCCCATCCTAACTCTCACAGTGCAGGTATGTTGCACAAACAGCATACCGAAAATAACGAGATTTATGGTAAGAACTTACCTTTGTTAAATCTCTTTCTGCGAGGTACACTGGGCTCCACAAGCATTGGACAATGGGGTGTAGAGTAGGATCTTGATCCGAGGCACCAACGGGCTCAAAGCTTTGACTGTTCCCAGAATGCACAGCGCCGCCTCCTCTACAACCCCGCCTCCCAGCACAGGAGCTCAGTTTTTAGTTAACCAGCCCAATGCAGTAGCAGGAAAAGAGATGACAACGGTTAGTAGCCACATACACCACACTCTCACGACAAGAGAAGTGTCAGCGGCTAATGCCATACCAACCCAAAGAAGCTAAGTGCGTCAGGGTGGGCGCCTTGTGGAGCCCAGTGTACCTCGCAGAAAGAGATTTAACAAAGGTAAGTTCTTACCATAAATCTCGTTTTCTGCTGCGAGGTACACTGGGCTAAACAAGGATTGGACAATGGGAATGTCCTAAAGCAGTTCCTTACGGGAGGGGACGCACTGTAGCGGGCACAAGAACCCTGCGTCCAAAGGAAGCATCCTGGGAAGCGGCAGTATCGAAGGCATAGAACCTTATGAACGTGTTCCCGGAGGACCCCGTAGCCACCTTGCACAATTGTTCAAGGGTCGCACCACGTTGGGCCGCCCAAGAAGGTCCAACAGACCGAGTAGAATGGGCCATAATGTGAGCAAGAGCTGAAAGACCAGTCTTCACATAAGCATGTGAAATCACCATTGTAATCCATCAGGCCAGGGTCTGCTTGTGAGCAGGCCAGCCACGTTTGTGAAATCCAAGCAAAACAAAGAGAGAATCAGATTTTCGAATAGAAGCAGTTCTCTTCACGTAGATACGGAGAGCCCGTACCACATCCAAAAACCGCTCTTTGGAAGACAAATCAGGAGAGACAAAGGCCGGAACTACAATCTCCTGATTAAGGTGGAACGAAGAAACCACCTTAGGTAAATATCCGGGACGAGTCCTAAGAACCGCACGGTCACGGTGAAAAATCAGATATGGGGAACTACAAGACAAGGCACCCAGATCCGACACTCTTCTAGAAGAGGCAATAGCCAGCAAGAACACCACCTTAAGGGAAAGCCACTTAACGTCAGCTGAACCCAGGGGTTCAAACGGAGGATCCTGCAACGCCTCCAAAACCACGACAAGTCCCAAGGAGACATAGGGAGGTTGGATACGCAACACACCCTGAGTGAAAGTATGAACATCAGGTAAAGTCGCAATTTTTCTCTAAAACCACACTGACAAGGCCGAAATATGAACCTTGAGGGAGGCCAGACGCAGGCCTAAATCTAGGCCCTGCTGCAGAAAAGCCAAAAGTTTGGCTGTACTAAACTTGGAAGCGTCATAATTATTAGATGCGCAGCAAACAAAGTAGGAATGCCAGACCCTATAGTAAATTCGAGCAGAAGCCGGTTTCCGGGCCCGCAACATAGTTTTAATGACCTCTTCAGAAAAACCCATAGCCCTCAAGACGGAAGCTTCAAGAGCCACGCCGTCAAAGACAGCTGGGCTAGGTCCTGGTAGACACAGGGGCCCTGAACGAGGAGGTCTGGGCGTTGTGGAAGCAGAAGTGGACGCTCTGACGATAGGCCTTGCAGGTCTGAGTACCAGGGCCGTCTGGGCCACGCCGGAGCTATGAGAAGCAGATTTCCTTTTTCTTGCTTGAACTTCCGAATTACGCTGGGCAGGAGTGACACCGGAGGGAACACGTACGGCAGCCGAAACCTCCACGGCACCGCCAGCGCATCCACGAATGCTGCTTGAGGATCCCTTGTCCTTGCTCCGAAGACCGGAACCTTGTGATTGTGTCGAGACGCCATCAGATCTACATCTGGAAGACCCCACTTTTCCACTAGGAGTTGAAACACTTCTGGATGGAGGCTCCACTCGCCGGCATGCACATCCTGACGACTGAGAAAGTCCGCTTCCCAATTCAGGACTCCCGGAATTAATATTGCCGATATGGCCGGTAGATGGCGTTCCGCCCAACGTAGAATCCGTGAGACTTCCTTCATTGCCAAACGGCTTCGAGTGCCGCCTTGATGATTTATGTAAGCCACAGTGGTGGCGTTGTCCGACTGTATTTGAACAGGACGGTTCTGAATTAAATGCTGGGCCAGGTGCAACGCATTGAAGACAGCCCGCAATTCCAGAATGTTGATCGAGAGGAGACATTCCTCCTTGGTCCACCGACCCTGAAGGGAGTGTTGCTCCAGCACCGCGCCCCAACCTCTTAGACTGGCATCTGTCGTCAACAGGACCCAGTTGGATATCCAGAAGAGACGGCCCCTGCACAACTGTTGGTCCCGAAACCACCAAAGTAGCGACAGACGGACCTCCGGAGTCAATGAGATCATGTGAAACCTGATCCGGTGAGGCAGGCCGTCCCACTTGGCTAGAATCAGCCTCTGGAGGGGGCGAGAATGGAATTAAGCATACTCCACCATGTCGAATGCTGAGACCATGAGGCCCAGCACCTGCATCGCCGAATGTATCGACACTTGCGGACGAGAAAGGAAGCAACGAATCCTGTCCTGAAGCTTCAGGACTTTCTCCTGAGACAAGAACAACCGCTGGTTGTGAGTGTCCAATAGCGCTCCCAGGTGCACCATGCTCTGAGCAGGGACCAGGGAGGATTTCTTCCAGTTGATGAGCCACCCGTGGGCTTGTAGAAACCAGACCGTCATATCCAGATGACACAGGAGAAGTTCTGGGGAATTTGCCAGGATTATTGGAAGCTGGCTGACGGGCAGCCCAGGCTCTTTTGGGCTTCGGCTTACCAGGTTTGGAAGTGCGGGCCTGCTTGTGGTACGCCTGACCTTTTGCTTTACCTGAAGGGCGAAAGGACGTACCTTTAGCCTTTGACACAGAAGGAGCGGTATTTGGTAGACAGGCAGTTTTGGCAGTAGCCAAGTCAGCAACTATCTTATTTAAGTCCTCCCCAAACAGAATATCTCCCTTGAAAGGGAGTACCTCCAGGGTTTTTCTAGAGTCCAGATCCACAGACCAGGATCTCAGCCACAATATCAGGCGAGCCAGGACTGACGTAGTAGAGGCCTTGGCTGCCAGGATACTGGCATCCGAAGCCGCCTCTTTAATATAGCGAGAAGCTGTGACAATATATGACAAGCATTGTCTAGCATGGTCAGAGGAGATTTCAGTATCTAACTCCAAGGCTCACGCTTCAATAGCCTCGGCAGCCCATGTAGCTGCAATAGTGGGCCTTTGCGCAGCACCCGTGAGGGTGTAAATCGCTTTCAGACAACCCTCCACACGCTTATCCGTAGGCTCTTTTAGAGACGTGACGGTAGTGACAGGGAGAGATGAGGAAACCACCATCCTGGCTACATGTGAGTCCACTGGAGGAGGCGTTTCCCAATTCTTAGACAGCTCTGGCGCGAGGGGATAGCAAGCCAGCATCTTCTTGTGAGGAACAAACTTCGTACCCGGGTTTTCCCAGGGTTCCTGACGTATATATCCACTAGGTGGTCAGAGTGAGGTAAAACTTGTTTAACCACCTTCTGATGCTTGAACCTATCTGGTTTCTTAGGAGGGACGGATGGCTCGGGATCATCCGTAATCTGTAGAATTAACTTAATAGCCTCCAAAAGATCAGGAACATCCACATGTGAACTACCCTCCCCATCAGCGGTATCTGAGTCAGAACCTGTGGGGTCAATATACGTGCCGTCTTCATCAGACGAGGTGTCAGTGACAGCAGTGGATTGTGAGGAGACAAGCGCTCACTTAGAGGACCCCTTGGACTTAGGCGAGCGATGGTCAGACTTTTTAGTAGTTAGGGACTGGTTCAACTTCTTTAACTGAGCAGATAAATCGTCCGCCCACGGCGGGTTAGCTGCAGGGACCACATACGGGTGTACCGGCATTGGGGGTCCCATAGGGGGTGTTAGTTTATGAACTAGCGTATGCAGAAGCGTGGAAAAAGCGGCCAACGGTGGGTCAGTCTGTGCCTCCGTTGCCACAGGCCCACAGCTGCTATATTCTCCTCATATGGGTCTGTGGCTTCAGCAACACTGGCAGTGTGTTCAGCCCCAGAACCGTTACCCTCAGAAGCAGACATGATATAACTTGCAGTATGAGGTAACACAGTACAATTATCAGCAGCACTATAATAGGGGTATACGCAATTGCGGCCGAATTCCAGCTGGAATTCGACCGTTTTTAAATTCGACACAATTCGACAGTCGAATCCCGGCCGCCGGGGCCGGAATTCGACATATTCAATAAAAAACGGATTCGACAGTCCCGCTGTCGAAAAACGGACCAATTGACGGATATGTGCGTCCTGGATTCGACTTTTTGGACGGCACAAAAGTGTTTAAAAACCCCTGATAAAAATGTGTGGGTCCCCCCTCCTAAGCATAACCAGCCTCGGGCTCTTTGAGCCGGTCCTGGTTGTAAAAATACGGGGAAAAAATTGACAGGGGATCCCCCGTATTTTTACAACCAGCACCGGGCTCTGCGTCCGGTACTGGTGCAAAAAATACAGGGGACAAAAAGCGTAGGGGTCCCCCGTATTTTTAACACCAGCACTGGGCTCCACTAGCTGGAGAGATAATGCCAGTCACGGGGGGTCTCAGCATTCGGGGAAAGGGGTCCCATGTGTAAACATGGGACCCCTTTAAGTCCGTGGTCCGGGTAATGCGTTTTTTTTTTTTACCAAGTACGTGGATTACAAAAAAGAACAGGACACAGCTACACTGGATTTTAGCGAGTATAATTTTATTTTCAGGTACACCGTGGATTCTACTTGGAGAAGTGGACAGAGGTCGGCGTGTGAACATAGGTAAGTATGTGTGTGTATGTAATAAAGTTTTACTATCACGGTGTGCGTGTACTGTTTTTATTTGGGTATTTATTTTGTAGTAGAACTACAGGTACCAGCGGGCCCGTTTCCCCCCCGCATGCTGGTAATTTGTGGTTCTTCAAGTACCAGCTTGCGGGGGAGGCTTGCTGGGACTTGTAGTTCTGCTGCAAAAAAACAATATTCTTTTATTTGACACAAGGCTATCAGCCCCCCATCCGCAGCCCTTGGATGGGGGGGGGACAGCCTCGGGCTTCACCCCTGGCCCTTGGGTGGCTGGAGGGGGGGAACCCCTTGATTTAAGGGGTCCCCACTCCTTTAGGGTACCCCGGCCAGGGGTGACTAGTTGGGGATTTAATGCCACGGCCGCAGGGACCGATATAAAAGTGTCCCCCGGTTGTGGCATTATCTCTCCAGCTAGTGGAGCCCGGTGCTGGTGTTAAAAATACGGGGGACCCCTACGTCTTTTGTCCCCCGTATTTTTTGCACAAGGACCGGACGCAGAGCCCGGTGCTGGTTGTAAAAATACGGTGATCCCCTGTCAATTTTTTCCCCATATTTTTACAACCAGGACCGGCTCAAAGAGCCCGAGGCTGGTTATGCTTAGGAGGGGGGACCCCATGCATTTTTTTTTCTTGATTTTAACCCATTCCCACCCCTTCCCACTGAAAACCATGCTCTCTCTATTTTAGTCAGTTAAAAAAAAATATATTCTTTTAAAAAATATAAATAATAGTTGTAAATCCTAATAGACAAACCAAGTACATAATCCCTTCTAATATAAATAGATATGCTATTATCAATAAAAACACACAAAAAAACATGTTTTTAAACATTTTTATTAGATTCCGCCAGCAAAGTGAGGCGGAATGAAATTGATGAAATTACTGTCGAAAAGCACTGTTGTCGAATCGACATTCTTCAATTGAATATACTTTTGTCGAAAAGCCGCATTTTTACCATTGCAGACATGTCGAATTTGACAACTGTCGAATTTTTAAAAGTCGAATCTGAAACGTCCGTTTTTTGTCGAAAAGTACTGTATTGCATTGTCGAATATTTTTTTGTGTCGAAAATGCCTCGTTTTTCGACATTTGCGGCAATTCGACCGCAACTGCATATACCCCATCTCTAAACTTAGACCCCTGCGCAGTGTAGTCAGCACTAGCAGAGATAAAGGACAGATATGGTGACTAAATCAGAGAAAAATACGTAATACAGTATATCTTTGTGAAAATCCTATATTAGATAAAACCTGACGCACCAAACCCCCTCAGGTTATAGAATATAGGGATAGCAGGTTGAGTGAAAGACACGAAATGGATACCACTCAGCTATCAAATGCACACACAGATAGTCAAGTTTGTACAATGCAGAGGTTATTACTGACAATAATACTGCACTGGACTAGCTTACACAGCTATATAACAAATGATATAACAGTACACAGTAAGAACTGGATGTATATCACAGGGTAATTGTACTAGAAAACCCTGACTAAATGCACTATTTCTTACTAACACTGACTAAAAAAGGCAGGTAGAATACTTAAGTGTCATGTAAAGTCACTGCACTGACAACCAGGCGGCTTTACATAGGAGGATTTGTCCAAGCAGTCCCAGGAACAGTGAGCTGAGGGATAATGGCGCCACAGACACTGACAGGGAGTGAGGAAAAGACAGATATGCAGCTCCAGGGCGGGAACACTTGCTAGAAATGGCGCGCTGGGGGAGGGGCTTCAGGTCTAAGCCTTATCCCCTCTGCTGGCAAAACCACCGGGTACTGTGGGCGATATAAGAATTGGTTTAGAGAGAAAACTGACCTGCGCCCATGCCCTAGTGATCTAGTGGGATCGCCTGTATCCACAGTGTCCACCGCCAGCGTGCGCAGCCCGCCTCCCACTGACCGCGCCGGATCGCGATAAAGACCTGGTCCCACAAGGGGAACCCACATACCACCTCCCGAAGCACGGCCACGCGATCCTGGAGAGCCCCAGCCGTGTGTATCTAACGTGAAGAAAACCGGAGCCTCCGCTGTAGGTACCCGGCAACCAGGGCTCGGGAGTGTACAGCGCCGCTGGGGAGAGCTGGAGCTGCAGCAGTGAATGTCACAAGACATTTACCACCGCTGCTGCCCTTGAAGTCTTCACTTTTTACCTCATAAAAAGCTTTTCTTAGGCCTGCCTGGAGCAGCCCCTCTGTTCAGAGCCTGCTTACTGCAGCACCAACTTACAAAACTGAGCTCCTGTGAAGGGAGGCGGGGTTATAGAGGAGGCGGCGCTGTGCATTCTGGGAACAGTCAAAGTTTTGAGCCTGTTGGTGCCTCGGATCAAGATTCTACTCTACACCCCATTGTCCAATCCTTGTGGAGCCCAGTGTACCCCGCAGCAGAAAACAAAGATTTAAAATAAACTGAAGAAAACTCTCTGGAGCTGCAGAGATGTGCATCCTCTCCTGAGGGCACTTTTTTTCTAAACTGCCTGTGGGAGGGGGCATAGAGGGGAGGAGCCAGCACACCCAGTGAAGAAATGTAAAGTGCACCGGCTCCTTTGGACCCCGTCTGTAGCCATCGTACTAAGTCTCCCCAATATCCCTTATGGATGTTAGAGAAAAGTAATTCATTTTAAATGCTTTCAATAACCCTATTACCATTTTTCAGGACTTAATGAAAAACTCAGATTTATATGTAGGAAATGGACACTAACAAAATAAGGGTGTGGTATAATAGATCTACAGAAAATAGTCAGTAGGTCGACATGTATAAAAGGTGTTTCGCACATTGTTTGTCAACCATGACCTTGTCAACCTTTTGTACCCATCATCCATAAAGAGTCGATCTTTCACCTGTCAGCCATGTGGACCTTATGAGGTCGACCTACTGACTGACTAACCATTGACTGGAACCGCAAAAGGAATATAAACTGATGCAAAAAACAACAACGTTCTATGACAAACTGACCAAGATAGCACTATATATTATCTTACCTTATTCACTGGCTTTATTGCTACAGAGATGACTGGGTCTGGTACGTGGATGGATTCCTGTGATGAGAAACACAACACAAGATCATTAATGCAAGCCGAGAACAACATATCGGCAATGCTGGTCATCCACTGATAATGTAACAAATGTATTGCCGATACTATACAGGTGGTAAGCAAGGGAGGCTTTAGATCAGACCCATATTTGTTACGCTTATCTGAGAAGGCACATGCTGGAGATATGGCTCTGGCAGACAGATAATAAACCAGTAACCGCGTTTGAGAACCTCTGTCCTAGTGTTACCTCCACTCCGTGAGGTTTATACTCAATGGCAGGAGGACATAACTCACCATAGATATATTGTCATTGGATTTGCTAGCAAAGGTGTCACCACTTGCGCAATCAATCCCAAACAGGGCACAGATGTCTCCTGCATAGGCCTCCTCCACATCCTTTGTAAAGAGCAGAAAGACAAAGAACACAGTTACACTGTATGGTTTGGGTTACAATAGAATGAATAAATATGAGGCTGTCTCCTAA
Source organism: Pseudophryne corroboree (assembly GCF_028390025.1). Lineage (NCBI taxonomy): Eukaryota > Metazoa > Chordata > Amphibia > Anura > Myobatrachidae > Pseudophryne > Pseudophryne corroboree. The sequence continues at coordinate 275,278,574 of NC_086447.1, read as the reverse complement.
CACACACAGAAGACTGGGCCTATGAACCAAGCCCAGTGTTACTGATAAAGTGGTGATCTATGTAGCAGTGCTTTTAACACTTATGAAATCCACATCCATTTCCTATGTCATCCGCTAGAATTCTGTCAAATTTAGTGTTTAGTGCAATACTACGGATGCTAATTGGGATATACATTGCATAAGTCAGTTATCTCATATATAAAGGGTGCCACAAGGGTTCAATAGTACCAAACAAGGGAAATACAAGTGACAGCAAGTTACAGAAGTACCAACTAATACAAAAAAAGTAATAAATCAAAGGGGAGTGGGCACTGCTCTCATGAGTTAATGGATACATCAATCCTTATTGATTGTAAATAGGTTCATGGAATGTTAGTAAAGGTCACCGCTGTCATAGCCAAGGTTAAACTACTTAACTTACGCATACCTAACATTTAGCAGTCAGCACTCTATATAAATCTAGAAATGATACAGAATAGCACGATACCTCCATCACATCTGCATGGAGACGAACCAGCCTTTGTACCCGCACTCTCTTGCCAGTCCTTGTATTGTAAATGTAGTCACTTTTCTTGAGCATTCCCTGGTACACTCGAACATATGTTAGTTGACCAAAGCGACCAGCCTAGAACAGATAATCCAGTGAGAGCTGTTAGTGGTTTAGGAGAACAGAGCTACAGTGTTGTGACTGGTAACAATAGGCCTAATTCAGACCTGATTGTAACAGCAAATTTGTTAGCAGTTGGGCAAAACCATGTGCACTGCAGGGGGGGGGCAGATATAACATGTGCAGAGAGAGTTATGGTGTGTACACACGGTGAGATCCTTGCTATGCCCGATTTTCACTTGCGATTTCCCTTGAACTCCCTGGAGCCCAGATAGCACAGATTTTGACTAACTTTTCTTGAGATATGGACTGTGTGTGCTAACGATTTTGGCTTATATGAGATGTCATTGACATGTGAGATGAACTAGATAGTACACCGATCTAGCAAGGATTGACTTGCCTGCACAGTCTATCTTTTCTTGCGATGCCGACCTGCCGGTACCGCGCATCGGGATCGAATCGGGATCGCAAGGTGACTTTCACCTTGCGATCTGCACTAACTTTTCTTGCGATTTTGACTATATAGTCAAAATCGAAAGATAATATCTCACCGTGTGTACACACCCTTAGATTTGGGTGGGGTGTGTTCAAACTGAAATCTAAATTGCAGTGTAAAAATAAAGCAGCCAGTATTTACCCTGCACAAACAATATAACCCACCCAAATCTAACTCTCTCTGCAAATGTTATATCTGCCCCCCCCCCCCCCCCCCCCCCTGCAGTGCACATGGTTTTGCCCAACTGCTAATAAATTTGCTGCTATGATCAGATCTGAATTACCCCCAATGATAGACTTGCAAACACATAATTATTAAGCACAACTGCTGATCTCATACTAAATACGTATGGGTGCAACTCAGAATCTGTCATAAAAAAATCCTCAGTGCAACAAGTACTTAAAGAAATGTATATTACACTCCGGGTCTGAGACTTAACATACCTACAGTATTTCTGAACCTTTGGATGAATCGCTGAAAAAAGGCTTTATGGAAGAGTTCTGGGGCAATCAAAAATTATTCATTTCAAATCTGCCTCCCCCCACATCCCCAAGTGATTTTGCCAAGGTGCATAAATGCAACACCTTGGTGGAGCTACTCTTAAGTCCAAATGATGCTCATTGTCTGAATGAGATCACCCAGAAAATACACCTTTTTCTGGAGATAAGTGGACTTTCCCCCAAAATATGATTCTTAAGAGACAAGAGCCATAGAATGATCAATGTGCTTCAGAATGACCTATTTTATAATGTGAAGGAGTCAGCACTACGCCAGTTGTCCAGGTGTACCATGCAGACTTTTACACTGTGCATGCACACAAAAGCAAGCACTGGTCAATGTGCCAGTGTATAAAGGAACACATCTTGAACACATATGTCCCTAAGTCTGGAGAGGCAGAATGAGTGAGGGAAGGTGTGATCTAATGCAGCCCGCATGCAGTAAGAGTATTACTGCAAATGCAGTCATGTGCAACCCTGCAGAAACCGCAGGGACATGTAGTACACCTGTAGAAACACACTGGGTGGTGGTGGGGGGGTGTGGATACATTAAGACTCTTCAAAAGATTGACTTTTTCTCCATTTAGTTGCTGACCTAGAACCATGGTTTGTCCTCTTCTTCCTTCCAGGCTTGCAAAATAGGTTATGAAATAAGGTTTGAAATACATATATCATAGTGTAAAAATGTTAAATCATCACTCTCTATGGCAGGGATTCTCAATCACGGTCCTCAAGGCATGCTAACAGTCCAGGTTTTAAGGATAGCTATGCTTAAAGCACTGGTGACTTAATTGTCATTATAATTATTTATTTTTGTCAGTTATTTTGATTTAACCATCGGTGCTCAAGGACTGAGGACTGAGGTTGGGAAACACTGTTCTGCGGAGTACACCTGCTGCACAGTATGGTAAATGTGCTTTAAAATTAAACTAGAATGTAAAAATTTACATTTTTATTGTAAGGATGTCTAACAAAGTGATATCTTACAAAGGGCATCTTAAATATATTAAACATTACAATTCTCTTCTTGTACATATGAATATATTTTTTTAATTAGTAACACTTTAATGAAATTTAAGACTTAGCTCCATATAGCTGTTCATTCCAATCAGCAAATAATAATTTCAGTAAACTCTGCCCATACAACAGGCTGAAGAACATGGAATGCAGCAGGCCTGACATTTACATACTTACTTCCAGTTTGAACGCCAGTCCAACAAACGGTTGCGAGTCATCTCTGTCAGAGCTCATTAAAAACTTTGTAGATTCTTCTGAACTTCTGAAAAGTGAGACAAGTTACATTGGGGGAGATGTACTAAGCCTGAAAAGTGATAAATATCACTGTGATAAAGCACCAGCCAATCGGCTCCTAACTGCCATGTCACAGGCTGTGTTTGAAAAATGACAGTTTGGAGCCAATTGGCTGGTGCTTTATCACAGTGATATTTATCACTTTTCAAGCTTAGTACATCTGGGCCATTATGTGTAGTAAACAAGGACAGAGAAAGATACAGTTTAATTTTAGGACAGTCAATGTATCCGAAGTATCAACTCCCATAAATAAGGACGCATTTCACAATACATGGGGGGGGGGGGGGGGCGGTGATGCACGGAGGTTTTGCTGGAATTGTATAGTAGGTACAGATGTATTTCTCACACATACATCAAAACATGCAAAGTCAGAATAAAAACTCTAGAGCGGTAATGGGCAACAGGCACCCATCAAGAGGTCAGCAGCTTTGTGACCCTGCAGCAGGTGCCACCTAGGCCGGCAGTCAGAATACGGATGCTGGAATCCCGCCACTATTCAGACTGCCGACACCGGCATCCCAAATAGGTTCACCATCTCAGCACCGGAATCCCGACAGCCGGGATGCCGAATGAGCAGACACCGGCCCACAGGAGAGGTAAGCTAGAGCATCTATGCTCCTGCAATGAGTTATTTTGTAAAGCAATGAATAAGACTAAATGTAAATGGAGCAAGTGACCTCTCAGCGCAATGCAGGAACATTATACAGCACACCCAAACATTTGTAACTTCCCATATCACTCCCAAGTGCAACCAAAAGTAATTAGAATTATGATGCATTATTTTTAGATGTGAAAAAACACATAAGATGCAATAGGCAATGTATGTAATAAACAAAGAACATGCAAGAGACAATATACATGACGGAGCAGACATGAATACATTAGCATATATTGGGGTAAATTTACTAAGGTGGGAGTTCATTTAGAATGGGTGATGTTGCTCATAGCGACCAATCAGATTCTATTTAACATGTATCTAGCTGCTTTTAGAAGATAATAGATAGAATCTGATAGGTTGCGATGGGCAACATCACCGGTTATAAAAAAAAAAACCTCCCACCTTAGTAAATTTACCCCATTGTTTTCAAGGACTGACAGAAAAGAGGTACATATATAATTCACATATTGTTAATCATTTAAATACTGTATTCCTCAATAAAAGGCATTGAGGGATTCAATTAGGGCCCTGCAGCCCAGCAAAATAAATCCTTGATGAGTCTACTTTTCTCTTTAACAAAAAAATAAAACTATGATGCGTTACCGCGTTTCCTCTCCAAACTATGTGCACAGATAAGGTTAAATCTTTGCCTGTTATTTCATTATAGAAACATAGGCTCAGCACTTAGGGGTCTATTCATGAAGCAGTGAAAAGTGTGGAGAAGTGAGCCAGTGGAGAAGTTGCCCATGGCAACCAATCAACATTGAAGTGACATTTATAATTTGCATACTATGCAATTGTACGGAGCAGCTGATTGGTTGCCATGGGCAACTTCTCCACAGACTTACTTCTCCACTCTTTTCACTACTTCATGAATAGACACCATAGTCTCCCTACAATAAATGTTCGGCAAGCAGGTGGGGTTTTGTTTATTTTTAATACCTTTGATATACAAAATAGCAAAACAATACAATTCAAATTGTTAACTCTATTGACTTACTCTTTATTGAGAATAGCATAATTTGATACTTCCGATGGGTTTGGAAGATACTCTAACAGGGCATCTAGGAGAAGTTGGATACCCTTATTTTTAAGGGCACTTCCAACTAGAACAGGTGTAAACAGCCTCTTCAGAGTGGCTCTTCGGATAGCTTGCTGAAGAACAAAGCATTAGTTAGATCTACACTACAAATGAGGAAAACCAAAAAAAGTTTAAGAAATTTGGATTCGGAACCATTTGTTTTTTGCTGCTCACCTTTAATTCAGCAGTAGTGGGTTTTCTTTCCTCCAGGAACATCTCCCCTAAAATTTCATCAGAATTAGCAACACTTTCTATCAGTTCTTGCCGCCTATCTGCTACCTCAGCTCTGAACTCCGCCGGAATGTCTTCAGAACGCACATGTTGCCTTAAATTAACATTAAAGTACCTTGTGTTAAAATACTGTAACATTAATAACACCACCAACAACAGAGATACACAGAAACAATGAAATGCACATACCCAAACTCTCCATCAAAATACACGGCGCGTTCCTCCACAAGGTCCAGAATTCCTTTAAAGTTACTCTCAAGTCCAATTGGAATTTGGACAAAAGCTGCATTATGGTTTAATTTAGCCCTGATAAAAAAGTAAAACGGTTGACTCATGCACTGTAATTGCTATATTTTTTTATTTTTACTTTCTATCTTTTGAAATGCATATGGAGCGCTCACTCACTTTAGTTGCTGCACTGCCCTAATGGGATTAGAACCCTGTCTGTCCAATTTGTTGATGAACGTTAGGAACGGCACATTGTATCGCTTCATTTGTCTGTTCACAGTCATGGTCTGGCACTGGACCGCTCCAACAGCGCACAAAACAAGTACTGCCCCATCCAATACTCTCAGGGCTCTTTCTACTTCAATTGTGAAATCCACATGCCCTGGTAGATTAGAAAACACAGTATTCAATAATAAGAAAAGCTATCTGATCACACTGTGCAATTATATATGACAATTAGATTCAAATAAATACATCAATGGACAAAACGTATTCATACGCAAACCATACTAGTTATTTAAGTCATTTAATATTTGTTTTCCACAACATGTAAACTAAATCCATGAACTGAACCCCTATCTTTAGATGCAGTGATAGAGATGCTGATAACTTAAAAATGTACTACTGTACGGCGATGGAGCAGGCCCCCTTCTATGACTCCTCTTCCCCTTAGAATTAGAGTCAGACAGTTACTGACAGCCACCGAAGGAGCAGTACTTCTGTGTACCTCAGAAAGCCTGATGATGTTATCAGGGTGAGCCCTACTGTGGCTCTGGCTCAGTAATAGGACAGTGTGTAAAGATATGTGTTTGATTAGGTGTAGGTACATGGGGAAAGCGTGTGATGAATAAAGCTTCCACTATTTACATCCCCACCTTTATAAGGTGTGATATGGTTACTGTCAACCAGTAGTACACCATCACAGTTCTGAAAAGGTTTGCACAAACTGACTGAGTGTATGATACAAGATTACAGAGCTCCACCTTTCCAGGAAACATGTCTCCCCTAAAGCAAGCAACGATTCCCCCGTACATGTTAAAAATATGCTGGTGAAATCTGTGCTTCGTTTAGACATTTGTCATGTGTTGTAATTTCACCAACACAATCTAGTGCACTGAAAGCACACTACAACTCATGAGAAATAGCTCACGCTGCGTTCTGAAATGTAAAGCAAGCCAAGCCAAGGATACCTGAATGAAAGGACACTGTTCAGAAAAACAATATAGCTTATAAACAGGCTGTATTTCCCGGTATCCGGTCTTTAGGTCGACACACATTAGGTCGACCACTATTGGTCGACATGGTCACTAGATCGACATTGACACGGTCGACATGGGGGGGGGAGTCGACATGAGTTTTTCTAAATTTTTCCCATTTGTTGAACTATTTCATACTTTACAATCCACGTGGACTACGATTGGGAATAGTAACCTGTGCAGAGCACAACAAGGCACCTTACCCGAAGCATGGTGAGTGAAGCAAGGGGATACGGTGCACTAATTGTAAAGAAAAGAACACCATTTTTTTTTTTTTTAAATCTCATGTTGACCTTTTACCATGTCGACCTAATGACGGTGTTGACCTAGTGGTATATTCAATTGGTGTTGGGGTAATTTCCGTCGATACCAAGCCAAACCCAACAGGTTTGGCCCGTTCCCGACAGTGTCAATCCGACTTTTTCTTTTATGTCGGCTTGACATTGTCGGAAACTGGGCTAAAACCTGTCGAGTTTGGCCCCGCTTCAGACAATCCACGCGGCTCAAGCCGCCAATCCACGTGTATTATGTGACTTGTCGGAAAAACTGAGCCCGGATTGAATAGGTCGGAACCCCTTCCAACCTATTCCAGTCGGAAACTGACGTCTTTCCGACAAGACGGCAGTTTCCAACTCTAACTGAATATACCCCCTAGACACTTTCGACCAATAGTGGTCGATCTAATGAATGTCGACCCTATGACCCACACCCGTTATTCGCATTCAGTGGTATTTTTTATGTGCTTTATACTGGAAACAATACAATATACAGTATAAACCAACAGTAGCAGCATGCTTTTCTGAAAAAAAAAGCACACACGGCAGCAGCAAAGTGCTACCGCAAGCAGCAAAACAATACTGCTCATATCAGATTGTACTGGATTATAGACATTCTATATCTGTATGTTCTCTTCTCTGGGATCCGGCACTGTACCTGGTGTGTCAATTATGTTGATGTTTGTGTTTTTCCACATGGTGTAGGTGGCAGCAGACTGAATGGTGATACCTCTCTGGCGCTCCAATTCCATTGAATCCATAACAGCACCCACACCATCTTTACCTTTCACCTGAAATGGAAAGATACCATTTCATATGTTTATATTTCATATATTTCATTTCATTTTACCATATGTTAAATAAATCATTGCTCCCATATGAAAACTTGAGAACATCAGATAAGTAACAAGATGTCATATGCAGATCTACTCGTTATGGTGTCTTATTACATGACTGATATTGTCTGCTCACTTTTAAATGTCTAAGTACCTATTTAACTTATTCAGGTAAATGAGAATTGAAACATAACGGGCATAAAAACTGTACAGTCCATAGAGGTCATGAGTTCAATTCCCACCATGGCCCTAACTGTGTGGAGTTTGTATATTCTCCCCATACTCCGGTTTACTCCCACAATCCAAAAATATACTGGTAGGTTAATTGGCTCCCAACAAAAAATAAGAATTTACTTACCGATAATTCTATTTCTCGGAGTCCGTAGTGGATGCTGGGGTTCCTGAAAGGACCATGGGGAATAGCGGCTCCGCAGGAGACAGGGCACAAAAAAGTAAAGCTTTACTAGGTCAGGTGGTGTGCACTGGCTCCTCCCCCTATGACCCTCCTCCAGACTCCAGTTAGGTACTGTGCCCGGACGAGCATACACAATAAGGGAGGCATTTTGAATCCCGGGTAAGACTCATACCAGCCACACCAATCACACCGTACAACTTGTGATCTAAACCCAGTTAACAGTATGACAACAGAAAGGGCCTCTTAAAGATGGCTCCTTAACAATAACCCGAATTAGTTAACAATAACTATGTACAAGTATTGCAGATAATCCGCACTTGGGATGGGCGCCCAGCATCCACTACGGACTCCGAGAAATAGAATTATCGGTAAGTAAATTCTTATTTTCTCTATCGTCCTAAGTGGATGCTGGGGTTCCTGAAAGGACCATGGGGATTATACCAAAGCTCCCAAAACGGGCGGGAGAGTGCGGATGACTCTGCAGCACCGAATGAGAGAACTCCAGGTCCTCCTTTGCCAGGGTATCAAATTTGTAAAATTTTACAAACGTGTTCTCCCCCGACCACGTAGCTGCTCGGCAGAGTTGTAATGCCGAGACCCCTCGGGCAGCCGCCCAAGATGAGCCCACCTTCCTTGTGGAGTGGGCTTTTACAGTTTTAGGCTGTGGCAGGCCTGCCACAGAATGTGCAAGTTGAATTGTGTTACAAATCCAACGAGCAATCGACTGCTTAGAAGCAGGTGCGCCCAACTTGTTGGGTGCATACAATATAAACAGCGAGTCAGATTTTCTGACTCCAGCCGTCCTTGCAATGTATATTTTTAAGGCTCTGACAACGTCCAACAACTTGGAGTCCTCCAAGTCGCTAGTGGCCGCAGGCACCACAATAGGTTGGTTCAGATGAAATGCTGATACCACTTTAGGGAGAAAATGCGGACGAGTCCGCAGTTCTGCCCTATCCGAATGGAAGATTAGATAAGGACTTTTATAAGATAAAGCCGCCAATTCAGATACTCTCCTGGCAGAGGCCAGGGCTAGTAACATAGTCACTTTCAATGTGAGATATTTCAAATCCACCTTTTTCAATGGTTCAAACCAATGGGATTTGAGGAAATCTAAAACTACATTTAGATCCCACGGTGCCACCGGAGGCACCACAGGAGGCTGTATATGCAGTACTCCCTTGACAAAAGTCTGGACCTCAGGGACAGAGGCCAATTCTTTTTGGAAGAATATTGACAGGGCCGAAATTTGAACCTTAATGGATCCCAATTTGAGACCCATAGATAATCCTGATTGCAGGAAATGTAGGAAACGACCCAGTTGGAATTCCTCCGTCGGAACCCTCCGATCCTCGCACCACGCTACATATTTTCGCCAAATGCGGTGATAATGTTTCACGGTGACTTCCTTCCGTGCCTTAATCAAGGTAGGAATGACTTCTTCTGGAATGCCTTTCCCTTTTAGGATCTGGCGTTCAACCGCCATGCCGTCAAACGCAGCCGCGGTAAGTCTTGAAAAAGACAGGGACCCTGCTGTAGCAGGTCCCTTCTCAGAGGTAGAGGCCACGGTTCGTCCGTGAGCATCTCTTGAAGTTCCGGATACCAAGTCCTTCTCGGCCAATCCGGAACCACTAGTATTGTTCTTACTCTTCTTTGCCGTATGATCTTCAATACCTTTGGTATGAGCGGCAGAGGAGGAAACACATACACTGACTGGTACACCCAAGGAGTTACCAGTGCGTCCACAGCTATTGCCTGTGGATCTCTTGACCTGGCGCAATATTTGTCCAGTTTCTTGTTGAGGCGAGACGCCATCATGTCTACAATTGGTCTTTCCCAACGGTCTATTAACATGTTGAAGACTTCTGGATGTAGACCCCACTCTCCCGGATGAAGATCGTGTCTGCTGAGGAAGTCTGCTTCCCAGTTGTCCACGCCCGGGATGAACACTGCTGACAGTGCTATCACGTGATTCTCCGCCCAGCGAAGAATCTTGGCAGCTTCTGCCATTGCACTCCTGCTTCTTGTGCCGCCCTGCCTGTTTACATGGGCGACCGCCGTGATGTTGTCCGACTGAATCAACACCGGCTTTCCTTGCAGGAGAAGTTCCGCCTGGCTTAGAGCATTGTAGATTGCTCTTAGTTCCAGAATGTTTATGTGAAGAGACTTTTCCAGACTCGTCCATACTCCCTGGAAGTTTCTTCCTTGTGTGACTGCTCCCCAGCCTCTCAGGCTGGCGTCCGTGGTCACCAGGATCCAATCCTGAATGCCGAATCTGCGGCCTTCTAATAGGTGAGCCTTCTGCAACCACCACAGAAGTGACACCCTTGTCTTTGGTGACAGGGTTATTCGCAGGTGCATCTGCAGATGCGACCCTGACCATTTGTCCAACAGATCCCTTTGGAATATTCTTGCATGGAATCTGCCGAATGGAATTGCTTCGTAAGAAGCCACCATTTTTCCCAGGACTCTTGTGCATTGATGTACTGACACTTTTCCTGGTTTTAGGAGGTTCCTGACCAGATCGGATAACTCCTTGGCTTTTTCCTCTGGAAGGAAAACCTTTTTCTGAACCGTGTCCAGAATCATTCCTAGGAACAGCAGACGAGTTGTCGGGATTAAATGGGATTTTGGAATATTCAGAATCCACCCGTGTTGTCTTAGCACCTCTTGAGATAGTGCTAAAGCTGTCTCCAGCTGTTCTCTGGACCTTGCCCTTATTAGGAGATCGTCCAAGTATGGGATAACTAATACGCCTTTTCTTCGAAGAAGAATCATCATCTCGGCCATTACCTTGGTAAAGACCCGAGGCGCCGTGGACAATCCGAACGGCAGCGTCTGAAACTGATAGTGACAGTTTTGAACAATGAACCTGAGGTACCCCTGGTGTGCGGGGTAAATCGGAACGTGTAGATACGCATCCTTGATGTCCAAGGATACCATAAAGTCCCCTTCTTCCAGGTTCGCTATCACTGCTCTGAGTGACTCCATCTTGAACTTGAACTTTTTTATGTAGAGGTTCAAGGACTTCAGATTTAGAATAGGCCTTACCGAGCCATCCGGCTTCGGTACCACAAATAGAGTGGAATAATACCCCTTTCCTTGTTGTAATAGGGGTACTTTGACTATCACCTGCTGAGCGTACAGCTTGTGAATGGCTTCCAACACCCTCTCCCTTTCGGAAGAGACGGTTGGTAAGGCCGACTTCAGGAAACGATGAGGAGGATCCGTCTCTAATTCCAACCTGTACCCCTGAGATATTATCTGCAGGATCCAGGGGTCTACCTGCGAGTGAGCCCACTGCGCGCTGTAATTTTTGAGACGGCCCCCCACTGTCCCCGAGTCCGCTTGAGAGGCCCCAGCGTCATGCTGAGGTTTTTGCAGGAGCCGGGGAGGGCTTCTGTTCCTGGGAAGGAGCTGCCTGTTGGTGTCTCTTCCCTCTTCCTCTGCCTCGTGGCAGGTACTACAAGCCCTTTGCTCTCTTATTTTTGTAGGAGCGAAAAGGCTGCGGTTGAAAGGTCGGTGCCTTTCTCTGTTGGGGAGTGACTTGAGGTAAAAAAGTGGATTTCCCGGCAGTAGCCGTGGCCACCAAGTCTGATAGACCAACTCCAAATAACTCCTCCCCTTTATACGGCAAAACCTCCATGTGACGTTTTGAATCCGCATCGCCTGTCCACTGTCGTGTCCATAAGGCTCTTCTGGCTGAAATGGACATAGCACTCATCCGAGATGCCAGTGTGCAAATATCCCTCTGTGCATCACGCATATAGATAAATGCATCCTTTATTTGTTCTAACGACAGTAAAACATTGTCCCTATCTAGGGTATCAATATTTTCAATCAGGGATTCTGACCAAACTACTCCAGCACTGCACATCCAGGCAGTTGCTATAGCTGGTCGTAGTATAACACCTGCATGTGTGTATATATTCTTTTGAATAACTTCCATCTTTCTATCTGATGGATCCTTAAGTGCGGCCGTCTCAGGAGAGGGTAACGCCACTTGTTTGGATAAGCGTGTGAGCGCCTTGTCCACCTTAGGGGGTGTTTCCCAGCGCGCCCTAACCTCTGGCGGGAAAGGGTATAATGCCAATAACTTTTTTGAAATTATCAACTTTTTATCAGGAGCAACCCACGCTTCATCACACACGTCATTTAATTCTTCTGATTCAGGAAAAACTGTTTGTAGTTTTTTCACACCATACATAATACCCTGTTTTACGGTATCTGTAGTATCAGCTAAATGTAACGTCTCCTTCATTGCCAAAATCATATAACGTGTGGCCCTACTGGAAAATACGTTTGAATTTCTACCGTCGTCACTGGAATCAGTGCCCGTGTCTGGGTCTGTGTCGACCGACTGAGGCAAAGGGCGTTTTACAGCCCCTGACGGTGTTTGAGGCGCCTGGACAGGCATTAATTGATTGTCCGGCCGGCTCATGTCCTCAACTGACTGTTTAAGGGAAGATAAACCATCACGTAATTCCACAAATAAAGGCATCCATTCTGGTGTCGACCCCCTGGGGGGTGACATCTGCATATTTGGCAATTGCTCCGCCTCCACACCAATATCGTCCTCATACATGTCGACACCACGTACCGACACACACCGCAAACTCACAGGGAATGCTCTAATGAAGACAGGACCCACTAGCCCTTTTGGGGAGACAGAGGGAGAGTCTGCCAGCACACACCACAAAGCGCTATATATACAAGGGATATCCTTATATTAAGTGCTCCCTTATAGCTGCTTTAATATATATATATATAGCCATTAATGTGCCCCCCCTCTCTGTTTTACCCTGTTTCTGTAGTGCAGTGCAGGGGAGAGACCTGGGAGCCGTTCTGACCAGCGGAGCTGTGACAGAAAATGGCGCCGTGTGCTGAGGAGATAGGCCCCGCCCCTTTTTCGGCGGGTTCTTCTCCCGCTATTTTTCCAGTCAGGCAGGGGTTAAATATCTCCATATAGCCCCTATGGGCTATATGTGAGGTATTTTTAGCCTTGTATAAGGTTTATATTTGCCTCTCAGAGCGCCCCCCCCCAGCGCTCTGCACCCTCAGTGACTGCCCAGTGAAGTGTGCTGAGAGGAAAATGGCGCACAGCTGCAGTGCTGTGCGCTACCTTATGAAGACTGAGGAGTCTTCAGCCGCCGGTTTCCGGACCTCTTCACGCTTCAGCATCTGCAAGGGGGTCGGCGGCGCGGCTCCGGGACCGGACTCCACGGCTGGGCCTGTGTTCGATCCCTCTGGAGCTAATGGTGTCCAGTAGCCAAGCAGCAAATCCACTCTGCATGCAGGTGAGTTTACTACTTTCCCCCTAAGTCCCACGTTGCAGTGATCCTGTTGCCAGCAGGACTCACTGTAAAGAAAAAAACCTAAACTAAACTTTCTCTAAGCAGCTCTTTAGGAGAGCCACCTAGATTGCACCCTTCTCGTTCGGGCACAAAATCTAACTGGAGTCTGGAGGAGGGTCATAGGGGGAGGAGCCAGTGCACACCACCTGACCTAGTAAAGCTTTACTTTTTTGTGCCCTGTCTCCTGCGGAGCCGCTATTCCCCATGGTCCTTTCAGGAACCCCAGCATCCACTTAGGACGATAGAGAAACAATAATTAACACCAGCGTGAATGTGTATGTGTACATGTGGTAGGGAATATAGATTGTAAGCTCCAGTGGGGCAGGGACTGATGTGAATGGCCAAATATTCTCTGTAAAGCTCTGCAGAATATGTGTGCGCTATATAAATAACTGGTAATAATAAATTACTATTATTTTATCAAGACGTTTCAAATCCTAAATTAGTCTAATCATGTGAACAGCAAAAATAACAATGCTCAGCCACCTCATTGATTGATTGCTATCGTCAACACTCTCCTTTCTAGAGCGTTACCAGAAGAATGGTTTTCAGAATAGTTTCACTTAATGTACACCTCCCCAGGAGGCCATGACACCCTATTGAGATACAACACGGTTGGCATAACCCACCTCATGCATCTGTGCTATGCGCCCAGTGTAATAAAGAATACGCTCTGTCAGTGTTGTTTTGCCAGAATCAATGTGAGCAGAAATTCCTATGTTGCGAATCCTTTCATTGGGCACTATTCCTGAGGAGCAATGTCGGCAGATGTTCAGGAGCAGCTGCAACGATAAAGAAGTCATATTACCAAAATAAAAACCATGGGTTTTAGTACATTTGTGTGGACAATAAAATGGAAATACAAAGATAAATGAGGGACATCAAGCATACTGAAAGCAAGGACTTGTACACAGGTGTTTCTCATGCATTAATCAAAAACATCCTAGAATGGTCATATATAAAACTGCTGGAACTCCATGCTTGTGTAGGATCTGTTCTCTAGGTCGACAGTAACTAGGTCAACACTATCTAGGTCGACATGAGTTTTTCACGATTTTTTTTAACCTTTTCATACTTAACGATCCATGTGGACTACAATTGGGAACAGTAACCTGTGCCGAGCGAAGCGAGCCATGGGAGGGGACACGGTGCACTAATTGGGGTTCCCGGTCACTGTACGAAGAAAACGACACCAAGAAAAAACATTAAAAAAACTCATGTCGACCTAAAGACCCTGTCGACCAATAGTGGTCGACCTAGACACTGTCGACCTAGTTACTATCTACTTTCCATACCACACCCGCTTGTACACAGTTATTGTTAGGATGGCTGCAAGGGAAAGCCACGTTTCGTTGAAAGATGGATGATTGGAAGAATGGTCAGCAAACAAGATATCTAATGTTTTGCAAGCAATAGGACTAAACATGGAACTAGTGTACCAGGGAAAATCATCATCATCATCAGTAAAGAGAAACAAAAGTGTATATTTTTGGGATAATGAGATCCATATATTTATTTAAAGCGTAGACACTGGAGCGACATGTAGACGGGCCGCCATCGGCCTGACAGATATCTCAGTCCAGACATCCAGCTGGGCAGGCATTTGATTTTGCCCTCCCTGCTGTGACATCAGCCCCCGCAGCAAGTGTGCAGAACACACAGCCAGTTGCAGCGATATATCTGCCGTCAGCTGTGCTGCACTCTACGGAAGCATTCTTTTATCTATATACTACTATATATTAATCAATTTCATTTTCACATGTATTTAGATTAATAAATGCATTTTTATTATATTATCTGATTCTTAAGCTTTATTAAGTATATACCAGAACAGCAATTTCAGATTGTCCTTTACCAGCAATAAGGTACTCAATTTGTTTTCAAAGAAGGGCTCTCGTGGGGCAAATTTTCCTGGCACAACTGGAATGCAGTTACTGCATTTATAAGGTACGGTCCGTTATCATGTCCATGCCATGTGGCAGTAGAAAGCTCCGCTCTCTTCCAGGACATGGGTCATTGCCATATAGTTTGATAAGCACTAAATTGTCCATGTGTCACAGCCTTCTGACACGACAGCTCTGAACTCCACCAAGCTTTTATTGGACATTTTGGAACAAAATCTGAGACACCACTTTGCGCCACACGTCAGTTGAGTTAAGGATAGGGATGGTCAATTATCAACATGGGATTGGTATCTCTGTGTATTATACAGAGAATAATCATGGAAATAATATCAATCTCTTTCAGGGTTTTCACACGTGCAACTGTGGAGTTAGGGAAATCTTACACATACTGTATGTAGGCTTACCATATTATGCCTTTAAACTGGGACACTCATGAATTACACAGGTTCTGTGGCTGATTAAAACTAGGTGAATTGCAGGCTTGTAGTCAGCCAGCCCCAGTACAATGTACTGAGGTTTGGTACTTTGTGCATGCGCCAGACCCGCATTGCGCATGTGCGGTATGGGTCCTGCGTCACTGCACTACGGCTGCGGACATAAGTAAATTGACAGTCTAGTTATTTAGGAGCAGTGCCAGCAGTCATTTTCCAGATCAAAGGCATGTCTCCTTCGTTTTGGGGGAGTGCAAAGACCTTGTTCTCCATCAAAAGACATATACTTCCTGGGCTCTTGGTTTGAGCTGAGGTGGCCGGCTTGCATGACCGCATGGGTCACACGGGTTTGGTATGATATACCGTCGCCATGGTTGCCGAACGTCAGGAACCCGACATTGGCATCCTGGGCGCTAGAATCTCTCGCGAGGCGGGGGGGGGGGGGGTTCACAACGAAGCCCCCTTGCGGGCTTGCTGCGTGTTCGGTGGCAAGCTATGCTCGCCACAGGTTCTATTCTCCCTCTATGGATGTCACGGACACCCATAGAGGGGGAATCACCTACCTCGACGGTATAAAGGCGCCGGTATGGTGCTCCTGTCGGTATCCCGATGAGCGGTATGTTAACCGCATACTGGTCACACAGCCACCCAAAGGTGTTGCAGCGGATCCGACACTGTGTCTGATCACAAATACATGCAGAAAGCATCTACTTATACCAGACACCTCCTGCTATATTACCATATTAGTGCTATCGCTGCTGCTTCTAAGCAGGGGCCATGCACCCTCCAACTACATCTGAATTAGGCACAGTCTGCACAGGAGCACCATTCAGGATTACAGGGGTCTATGTACTGAGCCTTGGAAAGATATAAAGTGGAAGGAGATAAGTAGCAGACAATCAGCTCTGTCTCATGTCATGTTATAGGCTGGGATTGAAAGATGAAATTAGGAGCTGATTGGCTGCTACTTATCTCCTTCCACTTTATCTCTCTCCCTCTCACACTAGCTGCATACTGGCACCGCTCTGCCCCTACCAATGAACACACCACAGCGCTCTCTATGTAGGGCTGCTCCGTGCCATGACACAGTGGGTAAGCAAGTGACAAGACTGTCAGAGCATGCAGGCATTTGTGTTTTGTAGTAGAACAGCACCACACACATACATGGTGATGTGTGTATGAGATCTCCTCCCACCTGGTGCCGAGCTGTCACCCGGCTGTGACCGGAGAGCTGGCGGCCGACCACCGGGACCGCACGGAGAAGACGCAGCATGGTTACCCGGCTCCCTGTGAAAGTCACGCTGATCTCTGGTCAGGGTACGGGAAGCGCTTCCGGCAGTCAGGGAAGCCGGCAGGGGTCACCGCAGTCACTTCCGGTATCTGGAACGCACAGGGAATTACCCCGGATGTACTGCCGTGCGGCGAGTAACACATTGTAACACATTATTACTACCGTCCCTATGGGAACTGCCTGCGCCCTCTTTCGCAGCCTGTATGTCAAAGGCCGGTGTGTGCCCGACCAAAGCATCGACCAGAGCATCGCTCACTGACAGCAGGAGGCGCCGGGAAGGAGGAAGACGCCGGGGTGTCATACAGTGTACATAGCTCCCAACATGTCCCTCTCCAGGAGGGACAGAATGCTCTGCTCCTGGACTGTCCTCTGTATGCTTACCATCACCTGTGCGGAAACACCTTTCTTATCCATTTACATGTTCAACACAGGCAATGGAAATAATAAGAATTTACTTACCGATAATTCTATTTCTCGGAGTCCGTAGTGGATGCTGGGGTTCCTGAAAGGACCATGGGGAATAGCGGCTCCGCAGGAGACAGGGCACAAAAAAGTAAAGCTTTTACCAGATCAGGTGGTGTGCACTGGCTCCTCCCCCTATGACCCTCCTCCAGACTCCAGTTAGGTACTGTGCCCGGACGAGCGTACACAATAAGGGAGGCAATTTGAATCCCGGGTAAGACTCATACCAGCCACACCAATCACACCGTACAACTTGTGATCTAAACCCAGTTAACAGTATGATAACAGAAAGAGCCTCTTAAAGATGGCTCCTTAACAATATAACCCGAATTTGTTAACAATAACTATGTACAGTATTGCAGATAATCCGCACTTGGGATGGGCGCCCAGCATCCACTACGGACTCCGAGAAATAGAATTATCGGTAAGTAAATTCTTATTTTCTCTATCGTCCTAAGTGGATGCTGGGGTTCCTGAAAGGACCATGGGGATTATACCAAAGCTCCCAAACGGGCGGGAGAGTGCGGATGACTCTGCAGCACCGAATGAGAGAATTCCAAGTCCTCTTTTGCCAGGGTATCAAATTTGTAGAATTTTACAAACGTGTTTTCCCCCGACCACGTAGCTGCTCGGCAGAATTGTAATGCCGAGACCCCTCGGGCAGCCGCCCAAGATGAGCCCACCTTCCTTGTGGAATGGGCCTTAACAGATTTAGGCTGTGGCAGGCCTGCCACAGAATGAGCAAGTTGAATTGTGTTACAAATCCAACGAGCAATCGTCTGCTTAGAAGCAGGGGCACCCAACTTGTTGGGTGCATATAGTATCAACAGCGAGTCAGATTTTCTGACTTCAGCCGTCCTTGAAATGTATATTTTTAAGGCTCTGACAACGTCCAACAACTTGGAGTCCTCCAAGTCGCCAGTGGCCGCAGGCACCACAATAGGTTGGTTCAGGTGAAACGCTGATACCACCTTAGGGAGAAAATGCGGACGAGTCCTCAGTTCTGCCCTATCCGAATGGAAGATTAGATAAGGGCTTTTATAAGATAAAGCCGCCAATTCAGATACTCTCCTGGCGGAAGCCAGGGCCAGTAACATAGTCACTTTCCATGTGAGATATTTAAAATCCACCTTTTTCAATGGTTCAAACCAATGGGATTTGAGGAAATCTAAAACTACATTTAGATCCCACGGTGCCACCGGAGGCAACACAGGAGGCTGTATATGCAGTACTCCTTTAACAAAAGTCTGTACCTCAGGAACTGAGGCCAATTCTTTTTGGAAGAATATTGACAGGGCCGAAATTTGAACCTTAATAGATCTCAATTTGAGACCCATAGACAATCCTGATTGTAGGAAATGTAGGAAACGACCCAGTTGAAATTCCTCCGTCGGAACACTCCGATCCTCGCACCACGCGACATATTTTCGCCAAATGCGGTGATAATGTTTCGCGGTGACTTCCTTCCTTGCCTTAATCAAGGTAGGAATGACTTCTTCTGGAATGCCTTTCCCTTTTAGGATCTGGCGTTCAACCGCCATGCCGTCAAACGCAGCCGCGGTAAGTCTTGAAAGAGACAGGGACCCTGTTGTAGCAGGTCCCTTCTCAGAAGTAGAGGGCACGGGTCGTCCGTGACCAACTCTTGAAGTTCCGGGTACCAAGTCCTTCTTGGCCAATCCGGAGCCACTAGTATTGTTCTTACTCCTCTTCACCGTATAATCTTCAATACCTTTGGTATGAGAGGCAGAGGAGGAAACACATATACTGATTTGTACACCCAAGGTGTTACCAATGCGTCCACAGCTATTGCCTGTGGATCTCTTGACCTGGCGCAATACTTGTCCAGTTTCTTGTTGAGGCGAGACGCCATCATGTCTACCATTGGTCTTTCCCAACAGTTTATTAGCATGTGGAAGACTTCTGGATGAAGACCCCACTCTCCCGGGTGAATATCGTGTCTGCTGAGGAAGTCTGCTTCCCAGTTGTCCACGCCCGGGAAGAACACTGCTGACAGTGCTATTACGTGATTCTCCGCCCAGCGAAGAATCTTGGCAGCTTCTGCCATTGCACTCCTGCTTCTTGTGCCGCCCTGTCTGTTTACATGGGCGACCGCCGTGATGTTGTCCGACTGAATCAACACCGGTTTTCCTTGCAGGAGTGG
Source organism: Pseudophryne corroboree (assembly GCF_028390025.1). Classification (NCBI taxonomy): domain Eukaryota; kingdom Metazoa; phylum Chordata; class Amphibia; order Anura; family Myobatrachidae; genus Pseudophryne; species Pseudophryne corroboree. The sequence goes on along the minus strand of NC_086447.1, from coordinate 275,259,080 downwards.
TTCCGCCTGGCTTAGAGCATTTTAGATTGCTCTTAGTACCAGAATGTTTATGTGAAGAGACTTTTCCAGGTTCGTCCATACCCCCTGGAAGTTTCTTCCTTGTGTGACTGCTCCCCAGCCTCTCAGGCTGGCGTCCGTGGTCACCAGGATCAAATCCTGTATGCCGAATCTGCGGCCCTCCAATAGATGAGCCTTTTGCAACCACCACAGAAGATATACCCTTGTCCTTGGCGACAGGGTTATTCGCAGGTGCATCTGAGGATGCGACCCTGACCATTTGTCCAACAGATCCCTTTGGAAAATTCTTGCATGGAATCTGTCGAATGGAATTGCTTCGTAAAAAGCCACCATTTTTCCCAGGACTCTTGTGCATTGATGTACAGACACCTTTCCTGGTTTTAGGAGGTTCCTGACAGGTCGGATAACTCCTTGGCTTTTTCCTCGGGAAGAAAAACCTTTTTCTGAACCGTGTCCAGAATCATCCCTAGGAACAGCAGACGTATCGTCGGAAAACAGCTGCGATTCTTGGAATATTTAGAATCCAGTCGTGCCGTCGAAGAACTACTTTAGATAGTGCTCTTCCGACCTCCAACTGTTCTCTGGAACTTGCCCTTTTTAGGTCGTGCAAGTAAGGGATAATTTAGATGCCTTTTTTCTTTGAAGAAACATCTTTTCGGCCATTACCTTGGTAAAAAGGCCCGGGGTGCCGTGGATAATTCAAACGGCATCGTCTGAAACTGATATTGACAGTTCTGTACCACGAACCAGAGGTACCCTTGATGAGAAGGACAAAATTTGGACATGGAGGTAATCCTTGATGTCCAGGGACACCATATAGTCCCCTTTTTTCCGGTTCGCTATCACTGCTCTGAGTGACTTTATCTCGATTTGAACCTTTTATGTAAGTGTTCAAAACATTTTAGATTTAGACTATGTGTCACCAAGCCGTCTGGCTTCAGTACCACCATATAGTGTGGAAAAATAATACCCTTTTCCTTGTCGTAGGAGGGGTACTTTGATTATCACCTGCTGGATATACAGCTTGTGAATTGTTTCCAATGCTGCCTCCCTGTCGGAGGGAGCCGTTGGTAAAGCAGACTTCAGGAACCTGCGAGGAGAAGATGTCTCGACTCTCCAATCTTTACCCCTGGGATAATACTCGTACGATCTAGGGGTCAACTTGCGAGTGATCCCACTGCGCCCTGAGACTCTTGAGACTACCCCCCCACCTTGAGTCCGCTTGCACGGCCCCAGCGTCATGCTGAGGACTTGGCAGACGCGGTGGAGGGCTTCTTTTCCTGGGAAAGGGCTGCCTGCTGCAGTCTACTTCCCTTACCTCTATGTCTGGGCAGATATGACTGGCCTTTTGCCTGCATGCCCTCATGGGAAAGGAAAGATTGAGGCTGAAAAGACGGTGTCTTTTTTAGCTGAGATGTAACTTGGGGTAAAAAAGGTTGGATTTCCCAGCTGTTGCTGTGGTCCCCAGGTCCGATGGACCGACCCCCAAATAACTCCTTCCCTTTATACAGCAATACTTCCATCTGCCGTATGGGATCTGTATCACCTGACCACTGTCGTGTCCCTGACATCTTCTGGGAGATATGGACAACGCACTTATCTTGATGCCAGAGAGCAAATATCCCTCTGTGCATCTCACATACATATATATAGAATGCATCCTATTAAATGCTCTACATGAATAAAATATTTTCAGTCAGGGAATCCGACCAAGCCAACCCAGCACTGCATCTCCAGGCTGATGGCGATCGCTGGTCGCAGTATAACCACCGTATGTGTGTATATACTTTTTAGGATATTTTTCCAGCTTCCTATCAGCTGGCTCCTTGAGGGCGGCCGTATCTGGAGACGGTAACGCCACTTGATAAGCGTGTGAGCGCCTTATCACCCTAAGGGGTGTTTCCCAACGTACCCTAATTTCTGGCGGGAAAGGGTATAACGCCAATATTTGCTATCGGGGTAACCCTACGCATCCTCACACACTTCATTTTATTTTATCTGATTCAGGAAAAACTACAGGTAGTTTTTTCACTCCCACATAATACCCTTTCTTGTGGTACTTGTAGTATCAGAAACACGTAACACCTCCTTCATTGCCCTTAACGTGTGGCCCTAATGAGAAATACGTTTGTTTATTCACCGTCGACACTGTATTCAGTGTCCGTGTCTGTGTCGACCGACTGAGGTAAATGGGCGTTTTTAAAACCCCTGACGGTGTTTCTGAGACGCCTGGACCGGTCCTAATAGATTGTCGGCCGTCTCATGTCGTCAACCGACCTTGCAGCGTGTTGACATTCTCACGTAATTCTCTAAATAAGCCATCCATTCCGGTGTCGACTCCCTAGAGAGTGACATCACCATTACAGGCAATTTCTCCGCCTCCTCACCAACATCGTCCTCATACATGTCGACACACACGTACCGACACACAGCACACACACCGGGAATGCTCTGACAGAGGACAGGACCCACTAGCCCTTTGGGGAGACAGAGGGAGAGTCTGCCAGCACACACCAAAAACGCTATAATTATATAGGGACAACCTTATATAAGTGTTTCTCCCTTATAGCATCTTTTATATATATACAATATCGCCAAAATCAGTGCCCCCCCTCTCTGTTTTAACCCTGTTTCTGTAGTGCAGTGCAGGGGAGAGCCTGGGAGCCTTCTCTCCAGCTTTTCTGTGAGAGAAAATGGCGCTGTGTGCTGAGGAGATAGGCCCCGCCCCTTTTTCGGCGGGCTCGTCTCCCGCTATTTTTGAAGTTAGGCAGGGGTTAAATATCTCCATATAGCCTCTGTGGGCTATATGTGAGGTATTTTTTGCCTCTAATAAGGTTTTTATTTGCCTCTCAGAGCGCCCCCCCCAGCGCTCTGCACCCTCAGTGACTGTTGTGTGAAGTGTGCTGAGAGGAAAATGGCGCACAGCTGCAGTGCTGTGCGCTACCTTTATGAAGACTCAGGAGTCTTCAGCCGCCGATTTTGGACCTCTTCTCTCTTCAGCGTCTGCAAGGGGGCCGGCGGCGCGGCTCCGGTGACCATCCAGGCTGTACCTGTGATCGTCCCTCTGGAGCTAGTGTCCAGTAGCCAAGCAGCAAATCCACTCTGCACGCAGGTGAGTTCACTACTTCTCCCCTAAGTCCCTCGTTGCAGTGATCCTGTTGCCAGCAGGACTCACTGTAAAGTAAAAAACCTAAGCTAAACTTTCTCTAAGCAGCTCTTTAGGAGAGCCACCTAGATTGCACCCTTCTCGTTCGGGCACAAAATCTAACTGGAGTCTGGAGGAGGGTCATAGGGGGAGGAGCCAGTGCACACCACCTGATCTGGTAAAAGCTTTACTTTTTTGTGCCCTGTCTCCTGCGGAGCCGCTATTCCCCATGGTCCTTTCAGGAACCCCAGCATCCACTTAGGACGATAGAGAAAAATTAGGAGAGAAGTTCAGAGGCAGAGCATTCTGCCCCTCCTGCAGATAGGGTTACCACCTCATCCCTTTAATTCTGGACACATATTAATTACACAGGTTCTGTGGTTGATTAAAACCAGGTGAAATGGAATCTTGAAGTCAGCTATCCTCAGAAACTGTGTAATTAATGTGTCCAGAATTAAAGGGATGGAAGGGGAACTAGACGCTTCCCTACCTGCAGAGGGTCATGTTGGGAGGTGCACATGCACAGCCACTGCTGAAGGTGATCACATGTAGCCGGGCGCCCTCTAGCGAGTGTGATGTGTTTGGCAGCTGAGCAGAATGTTACCATGTTACATAGATTGCTAGTAGTCACTGATGCAGGACCGTCTTTTCGTATGGGCTCAATGGGCAGTTGCCCAGGGCCCCAGGAGTATAAGGGCCCCTGGCTGATTTCCAAGGGTACCAGATTTTTGAAAACCGGCCCTGGGGAACTAGAGATATCTGACTTCAAAGCAGTGGTCCCCATTCAAGCCTGTTAATTGCTCTCCCTACCCAGATATCTCAGGTTCTGTGTGACTGAAATTTTTTGAGGGCATACTTCAAAAGTTGGGACTGTCCCCTTTCGGTGGCCACTAGCGGCTTGTCTCTACTATGCCCACAACCAGAGATATCCGCCTTCCAGCAGCTGATACCTGCTCCAGTTCCACACGCCTAATAATATGCAGTTTTATATTTTCGTCGGTGGACTGCTCTGGCTGCTGAACTCTGACCCCAAAGTCCCCAGTACCACCTCAAAGGTGGGACTCTATTTTTTTTATCCCATTGAAAGCTAAGAACTGTATTTCCAGGAACTGGAGATATCTGCAGTCAAGCAAGCTGCTCTTCTACCAGAGAATTACAATAATTAAGATATTAATATATCCACCCCTCCCCTAGGTTTTAAAAACACCTTATGGAAGTTATGTACCAAAGCCCCTTCATTCAGCTTACTGCCCCTTCTACAGTTTAGTGTTCTCCTTCCTTCCCCATCTGTGCAGTAAATAAGTAATTAGCAGAAATTACTGCTCCAGGTCCTACATGCTGAGCGGAAGATAGAACACCCCCTACCACTGGTGGGACATCAAAGCTGCACCCCCCACCCCTACCGCTGGAGGATGGGTAGGAGCCCCAGTGCATTGCTTTGCCCAGGGGCCTACACCGCTGTTAAGACTGCTTTGCAATAATGGCACAAATGATGCTATGGGCATACTTCCCAACATGACCCTCTCCAGGAGGGACTCAATGCTTGGCTTCCGGACTTTTAATTTATGATTGCTGGCACGTGTTTTGAACAGGTTAATGGATAAGAAAAGTGTTTCAGCAAAGGTGCTGGCAATCATAAATTAAGATGGAAGTTGAGCAGAGCATTCTGTCCCTCCTGGAGAGGGTCATGTTAGGAGGTATGCTATGGGAAGTCGGGCATTATTTAGGAGGACAAACTAATGTCCATTTGCATTGCCACTTATCAGTAAGGACATAGGGCCTGATATCATAGATGTATGCAAAGCTGATGTTACGTACATCTCCGACGTATTGCAATGTGCAAGTTACACAGCGCATGTGCAGATCCAGCGCTGCAATATTGCTCGCTGTGCTCCAAATGCCACAGCATCATTATCATGCTGCCAGTGTTTGGGGGTGGCAACAGGCAGCATTGCAGAGAATGGGGACGTGTCTGCCCCATATTCTGGGCATGCTGAAACCTGTGGTTGTAGCCATGGCTTCAGCAGCCTAAATTTGAATTTAACCTTTGGGTTACTCAGAGGGCAGATGTTCATGCAGAGGGATCCAATGCTGTGTTAGAGTTAAAATTCTAAATAATAATGGTATCCTTTCGCCATCTATCCATACTATAATGTAAATGCAATCATAAATGGCATTGTATAGAAGCTGTAGAGAAGAGAGAGGAAAGAAATGAGAGGAATAATAGAGAGAAAACATAGTGTGACCAAGGGAGTTATTGAATTGGGGAGGAAATGTGGTACAATCTATCTATTCGATCGATTGTGCGTTGAAATCATTTGACGGCATAGACATAGTCCTTATAGTCTTTAGAGGACATATACTCTATCCAGGGCATCCACATGGTCATGAACTCCGAGAGCTTATCTCTGGAGACCAGGAGGATGTTTTCCATATTCATATAATGATTAATTCTGTTAAACCATAGTTTCCTAGTGGGTGGGAGTTGTGATCTCCATAGTGTGGGGATGACCGCCCTCGCTGCATTAGACAGGTGTCGAAGTAACAACGTGTTATGTTGAGCCAGTGAGATTGAGGAGTGGGAGAGTAACCAGAAGGCTGGGTCTGTGGGGACGGGTGTGTGAAGTATGTCTTGAGAGGTGGATATAACATCCCTCCAGAATGGTTTTAGTAGGGGACAGTTCCACCAGATATGCATTAGGGAACCTGTGGCGCTGAGACATCTCCAGCATCTGTCAGTCACTCCAGGATACATGAAGTGGAGGAGAGAGGGATGCCTGTACCATCTCATTAAGAGTTTATATTGGGTTTCCCTAACTTGTATGCAGACTGAGCTTTTGTGGGATTTGAGGAATATCGTCTGCCAGTCCTTGTCTGTCAGGGAGATCCCGAGATCTCTTTCCCAGGCCAGCTTGAAGGGCATGGGCGTCTGGGCGTTTGGGGTCTGTAGTAGTCTATAAAGTGAGGAGATGGTGTGCTGGGGGGGGCATGTGGCGACACACATCCTCTCAAACTGTGTTTACTCGCGTGAGGCTCGGAGATACCTACGCTCTGAGTGCAAAAAGTGTCTAAGCTGTAGGTACTTCCAAAAGTCACGTTGCGGGACTTCCCATTTTGACCGTATTTCTGAAAATTGTTTAACTCCTGTGGAGGTTGCCATCTGGCCTACTCTAAAGAGGCCCTCGAGGGCCCAGTCACGAAAGTAAGAGGGTGTTAAACCGGGCTGGAAGTTGGGGTTTGCTAAAACAGAGGTCAATGGGCCAAAATCGGAAGAGAGAAAGGGCCAGCGGCGTTTCCAAAACGATAGGGTCGCCGTAATAGTTGGGTGGGGGGATGGGGGTTTGGGTAGGGAGGGGAGCCAGGGAAAGATCTCTGGGAATTGTTGCATATATAGCCCCTCTATATCCACCCATTGCTTTGTTTCTCGACTCCTCGTCCAGTCCAGAACCCTATTGAGCAATATTGCCCAATAGTAGCCTCTGATGTCAGGCAATTGGAAACCACCATTTCGGGTAGAGCGGGTCATAATGGATCGCTTATTCTTGGCTGTCTCCGAGACCAGATAAATTGTTGTATTAACAGTTGGATGGATCTGAACCAGGAGTCTGGGATCTGTATGGGGAGGGTCTGTAGTTTGTAGAGTAGTTTGGGGAGAGTATTCATCTTTACAACGTTCACCCTCCCCAGCCAAGAGAGTGGTTTGAGGTACGATCTGCTATAGTCAGCCCTGAGTGTTCGAAGGAGGGGGGTAAAGTTTAAAGTGTATAGATGAGATAGGTCATTTGGCAGCTGTACTCCTAGGTAGGACAAATGAGAAGCGTTCCAATTAAAGGGGAAGGATCGTTTAAGTTTAGCTACGGTGTCGGGGTGAGAGGAGATGTTCAAGGCGCATGATTTGGACATGTTGATTTTAAAGTTGGAGAGTGAGCCGAAGTGGGATAGCTCTCGCATAAAGTGGGGGAGGGAGGAGATCGGGTGCGTTATTGTGGCTAGTAAGTCATCCGCAAACAGGGAAAGTTTGTGCTCCGTATCGCCAATCGTCAAGCCCGTGATGCCGTCATTGGCCCTAATAGCTCTAGCGAAAGCTTCGATACAGAGGACAAATAGTAGAGGGGATAGTGGGCAACCTTGTCGTGTCCCATTGCCTATGGAGAAGGAATCGGATAAAGATCCGTTCACTCGGACCCGTGCTGTGGGAGATCTATAAAGGCCCATTATCCTGTTAAGCATCCGAGGACCCAATCCAATATGCTCCAGCACGGACCTCATAAAGCCCCAACCGACCCGATCAAAAGCCTTTTCAGCATCAGTGGATAATAACATTGTGGGTGGGCCGCCCCGGGATGCGATATGAATCAGGCTCAGTACCTTAGTGGTATTATCTTTGGCCTCGCGGCCTGGGACAAACCCCACCTGATCGCTGTGGATTAGGGAAGACAAGAATGCGTTCAGTCTGTTTGCCATTAATTTTGCAAAGAGCTTGACATCGACGTTTAAGAGAGATATGGGTCTATAGCTGGAACACACCGAGGGGTCCTTGCCGGGCTCGGGCAACACGGAGATATGCGCCTCTAAGGATTGGTTAGAAAAAATAAGAATTTACTTACCGATAATTCTATTTCTCATAGTCTGTAGTGGATGCTGGGGACTCCGTCAGGACCATGGGGAATAGCGGCTCCGCAGGAGACTGGGCACAAAGTAAAAGCTTTAGGACTAGCTGGTGTGCACTGGCTCCTCCCCCCATGACCCTCCTCCAAGCCTCAGTTAGGATACTGTGCCCGGACGAGCGTACACAATAAGGAAGGATTTTGAATCCCGGGTAAGACTCATTACCAGCCACACCAATCACACCGTACAACTTGTGATCTGAACCCAGTTAACAGCATGATAACAGAAGGAGCCTCTGAAAAGATGGCTCACAACAACAATAACCCGATTTTTGTAACAATAACTATGTACAAGTAATGCAGACAATCCGCACTTGGGATGGGCGCCCAGCATCCACTACGGACTATGAGAAATAGAATTATCGGTAAGTAAATTCTTATTTTCTCTAACGTCCTAGTGGATGCTGGGGACTCCGTCAGGACCATGGGGATTATACCAAAGCTCCCAAACGGGCGGGAGAGTGCGGATGACTCTGCAGCACCGAATGAGAGAACTCCAGGTCCTCCTCAGCCAGGGTATCAAATTTGTAGAATTTAGCAAACGTGTTTGCCCCTGACCAAGTAGCTGCTCGGCAAAGTTGTAAAGCCGAGACCCCTCGGGCAGCCGCCCAAGATGAGCCCACTTTCCGTGTGGAATGGGCTTTTACAGATTTTGGCTGTGGCAGGCCTGCCACAGAATGTGCAAGCTGAATTGTACTACAAATCCAACGAGCAATCGTCTGCTTAGAAGCAGGAGCACCCAGCTTGTTGGGTGCATACAGGATAAACAGCGAGTCAGATTTTCTGACTCCAGCCGTCCTGGAAACATATATTTTCAGGGCCCTGACTATGTCCAGCAACTTGGAATCCTCCAAGTCCCTAGTAGCCGCAGGCACCACAATAGGTTGGTTTAAGTGAAATGCTGAAAACACCTTAGGGAGAAATTGAGGACGAGTCCTCAATTCCGCCCTGTCCGAATGGAAAATCAGATAAGGGCTTTTACAGGATAAAGCCGCCAATTCTGACACGCGCCTGGCCCAGGCCAGGGCCAACAGCATGACCACTTTCCATGTGAGATATTTTAACTCCACAGATTTAAGTGGTTCAAACCAATGTGACTTTTGGAATCCAAAAAAAAACTACATTGAGATCCCAAGTGCCACTGGAGGCACAAAAGGAGGCTGTATATGCAGTACCCCTTTTACAAACGTCTGAACTTCAGGGACTGAAGCTAGTTCTTTTTGGAAGAAAATTGACAGGGCCGAAATTTGAACCTTAATGGACCCCAATTTCAGGCCCATAGACACTCCTGTTTGCAGGAAATGTAGGAATCGACCCAGTCGAATTTCCACCGTCGGGCCTTACTGGCCTCGCACCACGCAACATATTTTCGCCAATTGCGGTGATAATGTTTTTGCGGTTACATCCTTCCTGGCTTTGATCAGGATAGGGATGACTTCATCCGGAATGCCCTTTTTCCTTCAGGATCCGGCGTTCAACCGCCATGCCGTCAAACGCAGCCGCGGTAAGTCTTGGAACAGACAGGGTCCTTGCTGGAGCAGGTCCCTTCTTAGAGGTAGAGGCCACGGATCCTCCGTGAGCATCTCTTGAAGTTCCGGTTACCAAGTCCTTCTTGGCCAATCCGGAGCCACGAATATAGTGCTTACTCCTCACCATCTTATCAATCTCAGTACCTTGGGTATGAGAGGCAGAGGAGGGAACACATACCCTGACTGGTACACCCACGGTGTTACCAGAGCGTCTACAGCTATTGCCTGAGGGTCCCTGGACCTGGCGCAATACCTGTCGAGTTTTTCCCAACGGTTTATAATCATGTGGAAGACTTCTGGGTGAAGTCCCCACTCTCCCCGGGTGGAGGTCGTGCTGAGGAAGTCTGCTTCCCAGTTGTCCACTCCCGGAATGAATACTGCTGACAGTGCTATCCCATGATTTTCCGCCCAGCGAAGAATCCTTGCAGCTTCTGTCATTGCCCTTCTGCTTCTTGTGCCACCCTGTCTGTTTACGTGGGTGACTGCCGTGATGTTGTCCGACTGGATCAACACCGGCTGTCCTTGAAGCAGAGGTCTTGCTAAGCTTAGAGCATTGTAAATGTCCCTTAGCTTCAGGATATTTATGTGAAGTGATGTCTCCAGGCTTGACCATAAGTCCTGGATATTCCTTCCCTGTGTGACTGCTCCCCAGCCTCGCAGGCTGGCATCCGTGGTTACCAGGACCCAGTCCTGAATGCCGAATCTGCGGCCCTCTAGAAGATGAGCACTCTGCAACCACCACAGGAGGGACACCCTTGTCCTTGGTGACAGGGTTATCCGCTGATGCATCTGAAGATGCGACCCGGACCATTTGTCCAGCAGGTCCCACTGGAAAGTTCTTGCGTGGAATCTGCCGAATGGGATTGCTTCGTAGGAAGCCCCCATTTTACCCAGAACCCTTGTGCATTGATGCACTGAGACTTGGCTCGGTTTGAGGAGGTTCCTGACTAGCTCGGATAACTCCCTGGCTTTCTCCTCTGGGAGAAACACCTTTTTCTGGACTGTGTCCAGGATCATCCCTAGGAACAGAAGACACGTCGGAACCAGCTGCGATTTTGGAATATTGAGAATCCAATCGTGCTGCCGCAACACTATCTGAGATAGTGCTACACCGACCTCCAACTGTTCCCTGGATCTTACCCTTATCAGGGAATCGTCCAAGTAAGGGATAACTAAAATTCCCTTCCTTCGAAGGAATATCATCATTTCGGCCATTACCTTGGTAAAGACCCGGGGTGCCGTGGACCATCCCTACGGCAGCGTCTGAACTGATAGTGACAGTTCTGTACCATAAACCTGAGGTACCCTTGGTGAGAAGGGTAAATTTTGACATGAAGGTAAGCATCCTTGATGTCCCGAGACATCATGTAGTCCCCTTCTTCCAGGTTCGCAATCACTGCTCTGAGTGACTCAATCTTGAATTTGAACCTCTGTATGTAAGTGTTCAAAGATTTTAGATTTTAGAATCGGTCTCACCGAGCCGTCTGGCTTCGGTACCACAATAGTGTGGAATAATACCCCGTTCCCTGTTGCAGGAGAGGTACCTTGATTATCACCTGCTGGGAATACAGCTTGTGAATGGCTTCCAAAACTGCCTCCCTGTCAGAGGGAGACGTCGGTAAAGTCGACTTTTGGAAACGGCGAGGGGGAGACGTCTCGAATTCCAATATGTACCCCTGAGATATTACCTGAAGGATCCAGGGGTCTACTTGCGAGTGAGCCCACTGCGCACTGAAATTCATTGAGAACGGGCCCCCACCGTGCCTGAGCTTGTAAAGCCCTAGCGTCATACTGAGGGCTTGGCAGAGGCTGGAAAGGGTTTCTGTTCCTGGGAACTGGCTGATCTCTGCAGCCTTTTTCCTCTCCCTCTGTCACGAGCAGAAAAGAGGAACCTTTTGTCCGCTTGCCAACAAAGGACTGCGCCTGATAATACGGCGTCTTATTTTGAGAGGCGACCTGGGGTACAAACGTGGATTTCCCAGCTGTTGCCGTGGCCACCAGGTCTAAAAGACCGACCCCAAATGTCCCCTTTCAAAGGCAATACTTCCAAATGACGTTTGGAATCCGCATCACCTGACCATTTTACTGGTAGAATTGGACAACGCACTTATACTTGATGCCAGTCGGCAATTATTCCGCTGTGCATCATGCATATATAGAAATGCATCTTTTAAATGCTCTATAGGCAATAATATACTATCCTTATCTAGGATATCAATATTTCCAGTCAGGGAATCCGACCATGCCAACCCAGCACTGCACCTCCAGGCTGAGGCGATAGCTGGTCGCAGTATAACACCAGTATGTGTGTAAATACCTTTTTTTGGATACCCTCCTGCTTTCTATCAGCAGGATCCTTAAGGGCGGCCATCTCATGAGAGGGTAGAGCCCTTGTTCTTACAAGCGTGTGAGCGCCTTATCCCCCCTAGGGGGTGTTTCCCAATGCATCCTAACCTCTGGCGGGAAAGGGTATGCAGCCAATACTTTTTAAGAAATTATTAATTGTTATCGGGGGGAAACCCACGCATCATCACACATTTTATTTCTCAGATTCAGGAAAACTACAGGTAGTTTTTCCCTCACCGAACATAATACCCCTTTTTTTTGGTGGTACTCGTATTATCAGAAATGTATAAAACATTTTCCATTGTCTCAATCATGTAACGTGTGGCCCTACTGGAAATCACGGTTGTCTCTTCACCGTCGACACAGGAGTCAGTATCCGTGTCGGCGTCTGTATCTGCCATCTGCCTGACGGCCTATGAGACGTCTGGACAGGCACAAGCTGAGTAGCCGGCTGTCTCATGTCAACCACTGTTTTATATAGAGCTGACACTGTCACGTAATTTTCAACAGTACATCCACTCAGGTGTCGACCCCCTAGGGGGTGACATCACTGTTACAGACACTCTGCTCCGCCTCCACATCATTTTCCTCCTCATACATGTCGACACACACGTACCGACACCCAGCACACACACAGGGAATGCTCTGATAGAGGACAGGACCCACTTAGCCCCTTGGGGAGACAGAGGGAGAGTTTGCCAGCACACACCAGAGCGCTATATATGTATAGGGACAACCTTACAATAAGTGTCTATCCCTTATAGCTGCTTATATCTGTTATTTTGCCAAATAAGTGCCCCCCTCTCTTTTTTACCCTGTTTCTGTAGTTGCAGGATGCAGGGGAGATTCTGGGAGCCTTCCTACCAGCGGAGCTGTGTGGGAAAAATGGCGCTGTGTGCTGAGGAGATAGGCCCCGCCCCCTTCACGGCGGGCTCTTCTCCCGCTTTTTTCTGGAAAACTGGCAGGGGTTAAATACATCCATATAGCCCAGGAGCTATATGTGATGTATTTTTTGCCAACTAAGGTAAATTCATTGCTTCCCAGGACGCCCCCCCCCCAGCGTCCTGCACCCTCAGTGACCGGAGTGTGAAGTGTGCTGAGAGCAATGGCGCACAGCTGCAGTGCTGTGCGCTACCTTATGAAGACAGGAAAGTCTTCTGCCGCCGATTTATGGACCTCTTCTTGCTTTAGCATCTGTAAGGGGGCCGGCGGCGCGGCTCCGGGACCCATCCATGGCTGGGCCTGTGATCGTCCCTCTGGAGCTAATGTCCAGTAGCCTAAGAAACCCAATCCACTCTGCACGCAGGTGAGTTCGTTTCTCTCCCCTTAGTCCCTCGATGCAGTGAGCCTGTTGCCAGCAGGTCTCACTGAAAATAAAAAACCTATTTAAACTTTTACTCTAAGCAGCTCAGGAGAGCCACCTAGATTGCACCCTTCTCATTCGGGCACAAAATCTTAACTGAGGCTTGGAGGAGGGTCATGGGGGGAGGAGCCAGTGCACACCAGCTAGTCCTAAAGCTTTTACTTTGTGCCCAGTCTCCTGCGGAGCCGCTATTCCCCATGGTCCTGACGGAGTCCCCAGCATCCACTAGGACGTTAGAGAAATGGGTGTTTGCGGATATTGAATTAAAGGCCTGGAGGAGATAAGGGGATGTGAGGTCCTTGAATTGTTTATAATAGGTGAGGGTCAAGCCATCTGGTCCTGGGCTCTTACCAGACGGGGTCATGGTCAGGGCATTCTCCAGTTCTTGTTGGGTAAAGGGTAGTTCCAAAGCTTCCCTATCCAGAGGTGATAGGACGGGGTAGGACACTTTTTCTAGGTAAGCCTTCGCCCGTAATAAGTCGCATGGGAAGCGGTATTGTCCGGTCGATTTTCTAGATTATATAAAAGGGAGTAGTACTGTTTGAAGCTTGCCGCAATTTCTGGGGTTTTGAATCGGCGGGTATTCCCAAGATCTTTTACATTGTTAATATATAGGGAGGAACGTTGGGCTTTGAGGGCCTGGGCCAGGAGGCGACCAGGTTTATTACCCCACTGGTAGTATTTAGAATTACATTTTCGGACAGAGAGTTGGATACTATCAGTAAGGGTTTTCTTTAGTTAGAGCCGTGTATCTAGTAGAGCTAAGTAATCAGTCTCCGAAAGGGTCGATTTGTGTAGGGACTCAAGATGGTTGGTCTAATAATTTAGTGATTAGTGCTGACTTCTGTTTCTTCACAAATGTCCCCAACTGTATGAGTTTACCTCGTATGGTGCATTTGTGCGCTTCCCATAGGGTAATTTTTGAGACGTCTTCAGTGTCGTTTATGGAGAAGAATTCAGTCAGAGCTTTTTCTATTTCACCCCTGCAATACTGGTCTTGCAACAATGACTCGTTGAGACGCCAGGTCCATTGACCTGGGGTAGTCTGCGGGGTCGAGAGTGTCATGTGTACAGGAGCATGGTCAGACCAGGTTATCGGACCGATGGAGGAGTCTATCAATAAGGGGAGATACCTGTGACTCAGAAATAGATAATCGAGGCGGGAATATGCTTTGTGTGGAGGGGAGTAGAAGGAGTAGTCTCTAGTTGAGGGGTGAAGAACCCGCCAGGAGTCGGCCAGTTGGAGGTCATGAAACAGTCGTCTAACCTGTCGGTACTGACGTTGAGAGGTCCGGGGAGCGTTGGAAGATGAATCCAATGATGGATCCATTATCCAGTTCAGGTCACCTCCAAGAACAGTCACTCCTGAAAGGAGTGGTTCTATGTGGAAGAGTGCAGTGCGGAAGAATGAGACCTGATCCTTGTTTGGGGCGTAAAGTGCAATAAATGTGTATGGACAGGAGCATATTTTACAACGCACCACCAGAAGACGGCCCGGGACCAATTTATGGACTGACATATCTGACAGCTGGAGGGTCCTGGAGAACACTATCGCTACGCCCTTTGATTTAGAATCTGGGTTGTTATTGTAAAAAGCCTGGGGGTAGCGGTAGTTGGTCAAGGGAGGGTTCTTAGCTGAGATTTTAAAATGCGTCTCCTGGACCATTGCAACATCCACTCTATCAGCCCAAAGGGACCTCAAAAGGGATGACCTTTTCTCCGGTACATTGAGACCCTTTGCGTTGATCGAAGCGACTTTAATTGTGCCGGTGGACGTCATGGGGGATATGTGTTATGGTGGAATGCGTTGAGTCCAGAATGGTCAGAGAAAGGGGAGCATGGAGGAAAAAGAGGGGGACAGGGCATGGAGAAAAAAAGAACAGTAAGAACATTCAAAAAACATTAAAAAAAAAACCGCATTGGGATAACCTTCCGTCTGAGGGTTGGGTATCCAAGAGGCCAAACAGCCAGGGGCGGGTGTGGGGCGGATAAGGGAGCCACCGCCAAAGGCATAATGATAATGAGTGAAAACATTGTATTAAGCAATATACATATATAAGCTGAACTGAGTGTACGCAATGAGCTGTAAACCTTATACCTCATCAACAAGAGGAAATCTTCGAATAGTGAAAAATGTAAGAAATCTTGTATTAATAGAACAAGAAATAGTAATAATAATCAACGACCCAAAACGTGTGGGGGAGGTGAGGCCGGAGCCTCTGTTACAGCGGAAGTTCACATGGTGGTTCTTCAGTGGCGTGATGTGATATCGCGCTGTGATCTAAGAACAGTGACACTTTGTAATCTGTAGAAATATCTAAAGTAGAACTTGGACAATCAAAGGGTCCTGGATAGTCGGTCAGGTGACAAGTGGATCCTTGTTGGGGGGAGGACCTTTAGTGCCTTTCCCTCCACCCTTCCGCACCACCTGCCAAGGTGGTCCTATGTTCAGGGGCTGGAAAGATGGTAGCTCTGGAATAGGGAAGTCCCAATCGCGTAAATCAGGTTTTGGTATGCCAAGTTCCGTGCAGAACTCTGGGAGATCCAAGTAGGAGTTGAGGGTGTGGGTTTTTCCAGATGAGGAGACCTGGAGGCTGAAGGGGAAGCCCCACCGGTATTTCAACTGACGTTTGCGAAATTCTTCCGTCAGGGGCTTGAGGGCTTTTCGTTGTTGTAATGTGTGCCAGGACAAATCTTGGTAAATTTGTATCACGGAACCATTGAAGTCTACTCCATCAAGTTGGCGAACTTTGCGCATGATATCCTCTTTTTGGGAGAAATAATGCAACCTGCATATGACATCACGTGGTCTATCCGCGGAGAGGCCTCTTGGTTTCAGGGCGCGATGGGCCCTATCGAAGGTGATGGTATCATTGGGATCGTTACCCAGGATCTCGTTGAAGATCTTCGTAAGGGCGTCGATCAGGCCTGTTGGAGGAACTTCTTCCGGTAGGCCTCGCACGCGGATATTGTTTCGTCTCCCTCTGTTGTCCAAATCTGTCAACCGCAGCTGTAGGGAGCGGATCTCCGATGATTGGGTTTCGATGACAGTCGTCACTGATTGTAGAATTGTATCAGAGGAGGTTTGGTGATCTTCTAGGCTCGATACTCGGTCAGAGATGTGTGAAATGTCCTGTCTCATGGCAGCCAGCTCACGTCTCACTGTATCTTGTAAATCTTGTTTAGTGGGTAGGGTCTTCATATAAGCCAATATGTCTTGCAGATCCTTGCCACCCGATGAGAGAGCTTGCGGTGTATCCGCATTCGGGGGGGATGGGTGAGGGGCTGGTGGGAGAGTGGGGGAGGTTGCTGCAGAAGGGTTGTCAGTAGGAGCGGGTAAAGTAGGTTGTAAGAAGGGCCTCATTGCAGATTGCGACATGTTCCCCCGAGGAGTCGGGTTGCCTGTCTTCTGAGAAGATTTCTTGTTCTTGGACATCACTCAAGCAGCTTAATTTCCCTGAATCAAGTTGACGAGGTGAGATATGATTACATGTTTAGCATGGGAGTGCCTTCAGCGGTATGGCTCCCCGTGGGTTGGCTTCAGCAGCACATTACGGCATCAATGGCCACGGTGGCCGGTTCAGGAGCATATCTTATAGCATTATAGGCTCTGGGATATTGAAATGTGATCATTTAATATCTTTTGTATAAGCAGAGGTATATTTCTTCAATAATTCACCCCAGATGTGCCACTAGGGGGAGCCCTGGCGTGAGCTATATTGTGGAGCCTGTGGTTTGATGAGCCCTGATGTCTGCCGGGTATTGTGTAAAAATGGAGTCCCCGGATTCTGGATGGGGACTAAGCCGTGGCCTGCAGGAAGGTGGTGGGGGTCTCCAGCTCTGTGGTTTCAACCCCAGAAGCAGAGGAATAATTAGACCCCTTTTAACATCTATGTGGGAGTATGGTGTTGGGGAGAGAGTGTGCTCCCATGTGCCAGACGGGTCAGTGATCCCCGGCCAGGACCCTCCAAGGACAGGCGTCCGGGAGTGCAGCGGGCCCCAAGGTCTACGCGGCGTGTAGTGTGAGAGGACGGCGCGTCCCCCCTCCGAGGCAGCCAGGCAGCCAAGCAGTCGGGCGGTCCGGGCGGGTGAAGCCGCCACGTCTCGGGGCCGCAGGTGGGAGGCAGCCAACCCGCGAAAGTCCCAGCGGCTCAGTGAGGGCAGCCGGCGCAGCGGTCGCGGGGCGGGCTCCGGCTATGGAGCAAACTCACCGCTACGAGAGGGTCTGTCTCCTGGTCCCGTCAGCAGGTCCCGATGAATGCGGGGAGGGAAGTCAGGTCTCAGCAGGAAGCCCGTGTGCGCCTGGTGGGTGCCGTCCAATATCTGCTCTACTCCAGGCCCCGGCTTCTATCTGGGGAGGTAGGCCGCAGTCCGCAGGAGCGCTTAAAAGTGCTCCCCGACTCCGCGGGCTCCCCAGGTGTCGGCAGCAGGGTTAGGGAGACCTCTAGAGCGTCTTGTAGCTGGTTAGGGATGTGGGAATAGGGGGTTAGGAGGCTTTATGTGTGCCATTTGGGGAGAGCTGAAACGCTGCACGTCTTCTCCAGTTGCCAGCCAAGCCACGCCCCCTCATATTGCTATTATACTAATGTATAACCTGTGACTGATTGCTAGTGTGATTGCTGACTTTACTATAATTCTGTCAGTTTTTCTCTGTATTCCGATCCTCAATTATTATTATTATTATTTATTATTATCCTTTATTTATATGGCGCCACAAGGGTTCCAGAGTGCCCAATTACAGAGTACATAAACAAATAATCAAACAGGAAAACAGCAACTTACAGTTGATGACAGTATAGGACAAGTACAGGGTAAATGAACATAGTTACATCAGCAGATAACACTGGAATAAGTATCAGGTGGCAGAAGACTGCTGGATTTGGTGCAGTTGAAGATTATTAATTTAAGAAAGGATAAGCAGATGAGGGAAGAGGGCCCTACTCGTGAGAGCTTACATTCTAAAGGGGAGGGGTAGACAGACAGGGGTGACACAAATGGGGTACATAGAGAGCGTAGAACAGAGGGTTAGGATGAGATTTGGCTTGGTTTTGTGAAGAAGTGGGTCTTGAGAGCCCGTTTGAAGTTTTGTAGAGAGGTGGAGAGTCTGAGGGGGAGAGGTAGGGAATTCCAGAGAAGTGGTGCAGCACGTGAAAAATCTTGGAGGTAGGAGTGGGAGGAAGTAATCCGTAGGCAGGAGAGTCAATGCTGGTGCAAAGCAGGGTAGGGTCGGATTGTGTGTCACTTTAACAAATTTTAAAGTGATTACAGTCACAAATTGTGTAGTAACACTGTACAGGTGTGTGATTTATTTATCATGTCTAAGAGCGGCAAGGGTGAGGAAAATACACTTTCCACAGCAGCACCAACACTCATTTCATGTTTGTCTTGCAAAGCTGGGTTAACCTCTCAGGATCTGGTTCAAAATGGATTATGTGCAAATTGTTTTAGGTTTCACCGAATCTTTTTAAATAATCCAAGGCAGGCACAGATTCACATTGAACCCCCATGGGCTACTTTTGCACAGACATTATCCATTATAGCTGAGCGGATAATGCCAGCTCCGATACCAGGGATAGGTTACCCTGTTAACCCTTAAATGCAACCTTCCACATGGGAGTTATTACATTCAGCAGGGGAAGCGGCAGCCTCTCAACAAAAACAGGCTGAAAGGCCGGTGGTAAGTAAATCACATAGATATGAAATAACATCTTCACAGTCTACACATGCTTCAGATGAGGACTCGTCGGAGAATGAGGATTCATCACACTCTGGGTCTGCATACGACGACAAGGAGGAAGAACTTAGCTCGGTAGACATACCTGAGCTGATTAGTGCAATGAAAGCCATTCTTTCCTTGGAGAAGGCAGCAGAGCCTGTGTTAAAATCCAAGGCACCTGTGTTTAAATGTCATAAAACAGCTAGGACTGAGTTTCCTAGGTAAGAACACCTGACGGAGATTGTGCAAGAGGTTTGGGTTACACCCAGTAAGAAGTTTAGAATTCCAAGGAATTGGAATTCCAGTTATTCTCTTCTGGCTGGGGACTGTAAGGCAGGTGGCTCCCAAAGTAGATACGCATGTCATTCGACTGGTGCGAAAATCTACATTACCTCTGCCGTCAACATCTTTAAATTATGTCACGGACAGGAGAATTGAAGGTTTTCTTAAAATTATTTTTTCCTTGTCTGGGGCAATCATAAGACCAGCCATAGCTTCAGCCTAGATGGCAAAGGCAGTGGCAGCCTGGGCTGATGCATTGGAGGAGGGTCTTTCAATGGCATCTAAAGAGCAAAAATCTCTAATTGCACATATCATACAGGCAGCGACGTTTATGGAAGAAGCAGCCTTGGATATGTGTACAATTGCCTCTCAGGCATCAGCCTCAGCAGTAGCAGGTCGCAAAGTGGTTTGGCTACGTACATGGAAAGCTGACTCAGAATCCAAAAAGGTTCTGAAGTCTTTGCCTTTTACTGGAGATATTCTTTTTGGTAAATAATTAAACAGTATTTTGGAGTCAGAAGCAGACTCCAAGAAAGTGAAGTTTCCTTCCACACACAAATTCAAACCTAGATTAACAGCTTTTTGGCCCTTTCAGAATCAAGGAAAAGCGAAACGAAAGGGTGATGGTAAATAGTCCCAATCCAACAAGTCTGGTAAGACTAAAAAGCATTGGGCTACCAGAGGACCAGTTTCCAAAGCAGAAGATAAGCCATCAGCCTGATGGTGCGGGCCTCCACCTGGGGGACCCCAGGGTGGGAGGCCAATTTCTTCAGTTTGCACAGATCTGGCAGCAGTCTACCACAAATGCCTGGGTGCAAGAAGCGGTATCTCACGGTTATGCATTTGCTTTCAAGAAACACCCTCCTCAAAGGTTTTTTGTACCAGCCCGTCTTCAGTGGAAACGAAGGCCAGGGCTTTGCAAAAGGCAGTTCAGAAGTTGCTTCAGTCAGGAGGGATAATTTCAGTTCCCCCTGCACAACAAGGACAAGGTTTTTATTCCAACCTGTTTCTAGTCCAGAAGCCAAATGGGTTCTTCTGGCCCATACTCAATCTCAAAGTGCTGACAAAGTACATTTGGGTGCCTTGGTTTCATATGGAGACCTTACGTTCCATTATTTTGGCCATGGAGCAGGAGAATTTTATGGTATCTCTGGATATCCAAGATGCTTACCTGCATGTTCCTATAGCATGGTCTCAGGTTAGCTATCCTCCAGCATAATTTTCAGTTCCAGGCCCTACCATTTGGACTGGCTATAGGTCCCAGAGTATTCACCAAAATTATGGTGGTGATGGCATCTTATCTCCGTCAGCAGGGGATAAGGATTTTTCCATACCTCGATGACTTATTAATGCTGGCACAGTCTCAGGAATTGCTTCAGTGTCATCTGCAACAGACAATAGCTTGTTTACAGAGACACGGTTGGCTCATAAATTGGGCAAAGTCTTCCCTGGTTCCGTCACAACAGATGACTCATTTGGGGGCTGTACTGGATTCAGGTCTTCAGAGAGTATTTCTACCTCTGAACAAAATATCCAAAATTCAACTCAGTGTGACAGGATATAGATATATATATATATATATATATACAAACAAAAAATAAAGAACCCTTTTTTGCGCTAATGAATGTTAAAGCTCGTACCACTAAGAAATGCCTCCTGTCAGACAAGGCACGAAATTAGGAATAGGAAAAAAGAATTCTCATGGGAGCTGAACCACCTCAGATGTCACATATAGATGTATTTATTCTAAAAATTGACAGTAAATACTGCAATATTACATAAAAACATCAATAAAACAAATGGATAATCTTATGCAATAAGTGAACAATATAGATTGATAATCATCTGGCGATATTTATTAGATGATATCTACACTTGAATAGAATATCGATTCTTCCACCAGAGAGTTCAGATGTATGCTCAAATTCACAAACACGTAAATACCCAACGCGTTTCGTCCATATAGGACTTCTTCAGGGGTCGTCATCTGAGTGGTTTATAGAAAGAGAATACATTGTTGGTATGTTCATTTAGCATCTTGTTACTAGATTATAATTATCTACTTACATACCAAAAAAGGTCAATATATGTAAATTTCAAATTCCCATAAAGCCGTGGGCATGAACAGTATTCTCAAAGGTAGACTATCTTAAAAAATGTCACCATCATATTTGATGTTAATTTAAAGTGACCGTATACATATATACACAAAAGATAGAAACAAATCAGAGAAGGAGGAAAGTACAAGATCGAATGATGGAGGAATGGATACAAATAACTCTCTAATATTGGCTACAATCAACAACTAATTAATAACTGTTAAGTTCATTAAGATATTACGTTTTATAGTGAGATCAAAGATAAAAATTATTGTTATGATTGTTGCAGTAAATAACCAATTGCATCAAGGGTAATTAAACGGAATTACTTACATTACAATATTCGTGTTTATCACATACAGTTCACCAATAAATAAAAAGAGAAATATTGCTGTGACAATGACCTATGGATTGAAAATGCAAAAAAATCCATTGGAAATAACTGTTTTTTAACAACATTGGTTATAAACATCAGGCTTTCACATACAGTATGTATAATTGAGTCCAATCTTTTACAGTAATGACTTTTACAAAGGATATATTCCGACAACACTTATGGATACAGTACATTTGAAATATTTTATAAGGGACCATGTTGAACACAACAACTAATCAAAATATATCATAATGGGGATTCTCATTCTTACTCACAAATAGTAGTGAATAATGTCCAATACAAATGTTATCAGACCTATTTCCAATTGGTATGGAATACAGTGGAAACCATTTCAGTCACACCCCATTCCACAATAACTGTACCGCGCCTGCTTCCGGTTCCGGCTGATGACAAAATATGTCACTTCCGGTTTCTGTGGGACCACATGTGGCGTGCCATGCATAAAATGCCACTAATTGTATAATAATATAAATTGGTTCTAATGATTTTTAACATTCTCAAAATGATGTCACTACTTCATAACTAATAAAGACAATATGCCATTAATTAATATTTCTGATTATTCTTTAATTATAGTGTTTTGATGCCCTAAATAATAATAATAATAAATGATAATCTAAAAGGTAAAAAGATTACTGTACCCATTTGGTAATTCATTAACCAATCTTAGTGAAGTTAAATTTAATTAATCAAATAATAATAAGCTCACCTTTTCAGTATAATGATAACAACTCCAACTTTGGATGAGAGCAATAAGATAGACTCAAGATTGGTCAATTTAAATCCTAGAAAAGAGTTTTATACATTCTTATTATAAATTAGAATCTCTTTTCAAATGGTATGGAGATGTCTATTGATAGAGTACTCACCTTAGTAGTCCCTCAGGATACCATTCACAGCTATAACTGAGGGTGATAATGGAGCTACTATATATACCTCCTATAGGATGACATCACTTCCTGTTAGGGTAAATTAATTAATTAAATTCTCCCATTCTCTAGTCATTCTATTTACTATATCAATGGTTCCCACTACATACTAAATGATAAATATTGTGGGGGATGATCAGTTTAATCCACCTCATGTGAAGAATATTTATGGACACATTTGTGTTCCAACATCGTTAGCGGCGTGCGTTTCACGGACGCTACTTCCGGTTCCGGTGTGCGTTTCACAGATGCTACTTCCGGTTCCGGCGTGTGTTTCACGGCCGTTACTTCCGGTTCCGGCTAGGAGCTGACTTCGTCATTTCCGATTGGGGCTTAGCAGCGCAAATACGATCTGTATTACCCTGCTTGCCATTGGTGCATCTCAAAATTGCCAATTTTGCATTCCAACATACCCACCTATTTAAATTTCTAACTTGGAACTACAATAAATGATTAATTTACCAATGTGGCCACGTGATGCGATCCACATTCTAATGGTACATTCCATCAATAAATTAAACAATAAAAACATCATAAGCTCCACTGTATATATATAAATAACTGAAATCATCCATTATTATTAATCTAATGCTAACATTTAAAATATAATTAATACAGTACGAATTAATCTTAATCAATTATTATATTATATCATATTAATTCTTAGTGCTGTTGGTTATTGTCTCAAATTAATTAATCCTATTTAATAAAATGTGTAAATGATTATGATTACTAACAAATTCATTTATGAAATAATATTAAATTCATATATAATTGAGTGACTATTAACAATCTTACTTATATCCTTATAGGTAATTAAGTGATGATTAAATTCAATAGTGCTAAATAATTAGAGAATTAATTAGTGTACTTAGTGTATTAATACAGAATTAATAATTGTTAACAAAATATTGTAAAATTCAAATAATCCAAAGTGACATATAATAATATCCAAAAACATAACCTTAATTGTTATTGTGTGATAATTAAAACGTGCTAAATAATTAATTTAGGATTACAATCAATTTGCTAGGTGTATTTAACCATAATTCCTAATTGCTATCGATATGCGACTCTACAGATTTGTTATGTGACAGTTCGAATAGCTATCTAGATCAACATGATCCCTTATTTACAATTATTATAAGTTTAATAATTCATGATACAACCATAAAATATCAGTGTGCACCACTACTGTCACCAACCTAATTATTCGTATAACAAAATGTCAACTATTCAATTGTTACAACGTGGAGAAAAATTATCTGATATGAGAGACAGCTACCACACGATGGTCCAATAAATAAGATATAATAAGAAGGGGAAATTTAAGGGTTTTAAGAGGGAGGAAACAATGTACACTTCTTCGTTAAGGCCATTGGAAGCCAAATTAACTATTGGACAGGGGAATTAAAAGGTGACAATTCAGGTTCTTAGAGAAAGGAAACAATGTCCACATCTTCATTAAGGCCATTGGGAGCCAAAGTGTCTAGTGTGTATATCCAGTAAGTTTCACGTTTGGATAATCTTAGATCCCTACTCCCTCCTCTTGGGTCTACAGGTATATGTTCTAAGACAGTAAATGAGAAATTGTCCTTAGTCACTGTAGCGTTATGCTTCTCAGCATAATGCCTTGAAAGACTATGGGAAAGAAATTTGTTTTTCACATTTCTCATATGTTCTTGAATTCTGATCTTTGTTAATCTTTTTGTCTTTCCTACATATGTTAAACCACAGTCACAGGTGATCTTATACACAACGTATTCTGTGTTGCAGTTGACCAGGTGTATCAGCCTGTAACATCTCCCTGTTTCAAATTCCATACTGAAAGATTTGCAATCCATAAACTTACAACATATGAATCTAGAACATGGAAAGCATCCTTTCGTAGGTATAATATTGTCATTATTTTTATTGAAAGGATGTGGTCTTGGCAACCTACTGGGTGCCACTATATTTTTTAAATTAGTTGCTCTCTGAAAGACCAAATTCGTTTTTTTTGGGAAGAGAAGAACCCAAAACCGAATCTCTTAAGAGTATGCCCCAATGTCGTTCCATGATTTTTCTAATGGCTACATTTTCCTGATTGAATTGCGTAACATTAGCTTATGATGTTTTTATTGTTTAATTTATTGATGGAATGTACCATTAGAATGTGGATCGCATCACGTGGCCACATTGGTAAATGAATCATTTATTGTAGTTCCCAGTTAGAAATTTAAATAGGTGGGTATGTTGGAATGCAAAATTGGCAATTTTGAGATGCACCAATGGCAAGCAGAGTAATACAGATCGTATTTGCGCTGCTAAGCCCCAATCGGAAATGACGAAGTCAGCTCCTAGCCGGAACCGGAAGTAACGGCCGTGAAACGCACGCCGGAACCTGAAGTAGTGTCTGTGAAACGCACGCCGGAACCGGAAGTAGCGTCCGTGAAACGCACGCCGCTAACGATGTTGGAACGCAAATGTGTCCATAAATATTCTTCACATGAGGTGGATTAAACTGATCATCCCCCACAATATTTATCATTTAGTATGTAGTGGGAACCATTGATATAGTAAATAGAATGACTAGAGAATGGGAGAATTGAATTAATTAATTTACCCTAACAGGAAGTGATGTCATCCTATAGGAGGTATATATAGTAGCTCCATTATCACCCTCAGTTATAGCTGTGAATGGTATCCTGAGGGACTACTAAGGTGAGTACTCTATCAATAGACATCTCCATACCATTTGAAAAGAGATTCTAATTTATAATAAGAATGTATAAAACTCTTTTTTAGGATTTAAATTGACCAATCTTGAGTCTATCTTATTGCTCTCATCCAAAGTTGGAGTTGTTATCATTATACTGAAAAGGTGAGCTTATTATTATTTGATTAATTAAATTTAACTTCACTAAGATTGGTTAATGAATTACCAAATGGGTACAGTAATCTTTTTACCTTTTAGATTATCATTTATTATTATTATTATTATTATTATTATTATTATTATTATTTAGGGCATCAAAACACTATAATTAAAGAATAATCAGAAATATTAATTAATAGCATATTGTCTATATTAGTTATGAAGTAGTGACATCATTTTGAGAATGTTAAAAATCATTAGAACCAATTTATATTATTATACAATTAGTGGCATTTTATGCATGGCACGCCACATGTGGTCCCACAGAAACCGGAAGTGACATATTTTGTCATCAGCCGGAACCGGAAGCAGGCGCGGTACAGTTATTGTGGAATGGGGTGTGACTGAAATGGTTTCCACCATATTCCATACCAATTGGAAATAGGTCTGATAACAATTGTATTGGACATTATTCACTACTATTTGTGAGTAAGAATGAGAATCCCCATTATGATATATTTTGATTAGTTGTTGTGTTCAACATGGTCCCTTATAAAATATTTCAAATGTACTGTATCCATAAGTGTTGTCGGAATATATCCTTTGTAAAAGTCATTACTGTAAAAGATTGGACTCAATTATACATACTGTATGTGAAAGCCTGATGTTTATAACCAATGTTGTTAAAAAACAGTTATTTCCAATGGATTTTTTTGCATTTTCAATCCATAGGTCATTGTCACAGCAATATTTCTCTTTTTATTTATTGGTGAACTGTATGTGATAAACACGAATATTGTAATGTAAGTAATTCCGTTTAATTACCCTTGATGCAATTGGTTATTTACTGCAACAATCATAACAATAATTTTTATCTTTGATCTCACTATAAAACGTAATATCTTAATGAACTTAACAGTTATTAATTAGTTGTTGATTGTAGCCAATAGTAGAGAGTTATTTGTATCCATTCCTCCATCATTCGATCTTGTACTTTCCTCCTTCTCTGATTTGTTTCTATCTTTTGTGTATATATGTATACGGTCACTTTAAATTAACATCAAATATGATGGTGACATTTTCAGATCGTCTACCTTTGAGAATACTGTTCATGCCCACGGCTGGATGGGAATTTGAAATTTACATATATTGACCTTTTTTGGTATGTAAGTAGATAATTATAATCTAGTAACAAGATGCTAAATGAACATACCAACAATGTATTCTCTTTCTATAAACCACTCAGATCACGACCCCTGAAGAAGTCCTATATGGACGAAACGCGTTGGGTATTTACGTGTTTGTGAATTTGAGCATACATCTGAACTCTCTGGTGGAAGAATCGATATTCTATTCAAGTGTAGATATCATCTAATAAATATCGCCAGATTATCAATCTATATTGTTCACTTATTGCATAAGATTATCCATTTGTTTTATTGATGTTTTTATGTAATATTGCAGTATTTACTGTCAATTTTTAGAATAAATACATCTATATGTGACATCTGAGGTGGTTCAGCTCCCATGAGAATTCTTTTTTCCTATTCCTAATTTCGTGCCTTGTCTGACAGGAGGCATTTCTTAGTGGTACGAGCTTTAACATTCATTAGCGCAAAAAAGGGTTCTTTATTTTTTGTTTGTGTAGTATTTTTGTCAGTAAGTACCCTTGTTGCTGCTTTCCGAATAAGAGGCTAAAATGCCTATATTTAATGATAGATCCAAGAGATCTTTGAAGGTTAGAAACATTTTTGAGGAGGAGGAACAAGTTTTTCAAACAGATGATGACGATTATTATGGTTATCTTAATTTAGTTGAAAAACTAGCAGTGAAGGAGTTAAAAAATTGGTATGACATTATGACGCTAGAAAAATATTTAGAAGTAGGTAGAATTCTGAGAGGTTTACGATTGCATAAAACCCCCACAATAGGGGGGGGACGGACGAAAGTTTCATTACCAACTGGAACACTATTCTAGATGATTGTTCGGTGAAGCTCATCACCTTAATAATTACTGAAAGGAAGAAGGAGTTAGGTCGTTTAGAGGAGGAAATAAAAAAAGTAGAATTACAAGCTACCAAATTTGAGGACAGCGAGGAATTTAAACGGAATGTATTGGATTTACATTATAAATTGGATACTATGGAAGAGGAAATCATAGCACGCAAACAAAAGAAATTTATCAGAGATAAAAACGATTATATCTCTGGTCAAATACACCATCTACCCATCAACGAGGGGAGATTAGATGAGAGGAATCAAGTACCAATGACTAGGTATCCCCGATGGGAAAGGCCACAACAAGAAGCATTTAAGAACTATAGAGAGAATCAAGGTGGCCGTAAAAGCATGTATAGACCTAGGAGATCTTATAGGTCTCCTTACCCTAATCAAGGATACGATCAGAGGGGTTATAGGAATAAATTTCCTTCCCATCAGGGTTACCAAAGGAACAGATTTATGTAATCTAAGGAGTATTACAATTCCACCTACAGAAATAGATACAATACTGACAGATCACCTACCCCTGATAGAAACCAAAAGGGTCATTTTTTAGAGGAAAGGCGGGGCTACAGATTTCCCCATATACAGCAACAAAGAGAAGAGTTACATATCAGACTGGACTCACCACAGGGTACAAAGAGAGGCTACACTGGAGGAGACGAGGGTGTAGAGGGGGCCGAAAAAAGCCCCCAAAAAAGGAGAGCCTTGTTCAATCAGGAGAAGCCCCGTCTGGGATTGTCAATATCACAGAGAGACAATTATCATCAGCGGAATGCTCCCTATTAGATAAAGGGTTGAAATTTGCACCAGATTTACATGTGAACAAATTCAATCTATTTATTGATCTCAATAAATATGTTCGCAAACTAACGATACAAAGACATTTCCTCAAGAATCCTCCATCAGGCGCTAGCACAAATGATAAAACTCCCTTGGTGAAATTACCTTCTAAGTTTTACCCGGTTGAGTCCAGAGGCAGCAATCTGGATATCTTTTATGAATCAGTTAGGGAAGATTTCAAGAGATTAAAGTTTAAGAGCAATAAGTATGGGACTAACCCTAATCCACAAGAAAAGGGAGCTTTGAAATCCCTGAAAAAGGATACTGATTTGGTGATTAAAGGGGCAGATAAGGGTGGAGCAGTTGTTTTGCAAACAAAAACTGCGTATCTAAACGAGGCATCCAAAATTCTATTAGATGGGCAGACGTATATGGAATTGTCAAATAACCCCACTATACCATACCAGGAGGAGTTATTTTGTTTACTTTCAAAAGCCTTAAAAGAGAATTTGATCTGTAAAGAAGAGTTTGACTATATGTATGTCAAACACCCTGTAGTCTCTAATTTCTATCATATTCCAAAAATCCACAAAAGTAAGACTGCTCCACCAGGAAGACCCATAGTGGCAGGGATTAATTCCCTGACGGCGAATTTGTCCCATTATTTAGACATAAGATTGCAACACTATGTGACAGAAATGAGATCTTATCTCAAAGATTCTACTAGCGTATTACAAAAATTGGAGACATTTGTGTGGTCCGATGAATATCATTGGTTAACCATAGATGTACAAGCATTGTACTCATCTATCCCTCACTGTAAATGTTTAGAGGCCATTAGGTTAGTTTTATTGAACGACCCAAGTTTAACTCAAAATGAGGTACAGTTCCTATTGGACAGCATCTCATTTATTCTAAATCATAATTTCTTTGAGTTTGAAAACAAGTTCTATTTGCAACAACAAGGCACGGCGATGGGGACTAAATTTGCCCCATCGTATGCCAACCTGTTCATGAAGGCATGGGAGGACATCTATATATACAGCTCAGAGTTTCAAGTCAACATATTACTCTATCAAAGATATATTGATGATCTTCTTTTTATTTGGAAAGGTGACGAAAGTAGCATCACCAGATTCATGACATCCATACAGTCTAATGGATTTAACTTGAAATTCACTTATCAAAAAAATCCAATAGAAATTGATTTTCTGGATTTGACTTTAACAGGTGTATCAGGCGAAAAGATAAGAACGAAAACATTCTTCAAAGAAGTTGACGCCAACAGCTACATTCCCCAAACCAGCTGTCATTACCCAGCTTGGAAGAATAGTGTGCCATACGCGCAATTTCTGCGATTAAGACGAAATTGCACAAATATGGATGATTACTGGGAACAGGCAAGTTTAATAGGCAAAAGGTTTGTTGAAAGAGGTTATAACTTTGACACCATTGAAGCAGCTAAGTCTAGAGCATCTCTGCAAAAAAGGGATAAATTGTTATGTCCCAAAAACAAAACTCAGACTGACCAGCGGTACTGCAGACCTTTTGTTACGCAATTCAATCAGGAAAATGTAGCCATTAGAAAAATCATGGAACAACATTGGGGCATACTCTTAAGAGATTCGGTTTTGGGTTCTTCTCTTCCCAAAAAAACGAATTTGGTCTTTCAGAGAGCAACTAATTTAAAAAATATAGTGGCACCCAGTAGGTTGCCAAGACCACATCCTTTCAATAAAAATAATGACAATATTATACCTACGAAAGGATGCTTTCCATGTTCTAGATGCATATGTTGTAAGTTTATGGATCGCAAATCTTTCAGTATGGAATTTGAAACAGGGAGATGTTACAGGCTGATACACCTGGTCAACTGCAACACAGAATACGTTGTGTATAAGATCACCTGTGACTGTGGTTTAACATATGTAGGAAAGACAAAAAGATTAACAAAGATCAGAATTCAAGAACATATGAGAAATGTGAAAAACAAATTTCTTTCCCATAGTCTTTCAAGGCATTATGCTGAGAAGCATAACGCTACAGTGACTAAGGACAATTTCTCATTTACTGTCTTAGAACATATACCTGTAGACCCCAGAGGAGGGAGTAGGGATCTAAGATTATCCAAACGTGAAACTTACTGGATATACACACTAGACACTTTGGCTCCCAATGGCCTTAATGAAGATGTGGACATTGTTTCCTTTCTCTAAGAACCTGAATTGTCACCTTTTAATTCCCCTGTCCAATAGTTAATTTGGCTTCCAATGGCCTTAACGAAGAAGTGTACATTGTTTCCTCCCTCTTAAAACCCTTAAATTTCCCCTTCTTATTATATCTTATTTATTTGACCATCGTGTGGTAGCTGTCTCTCATATCAGATAATTTTTCTCCACGTTGTAACAATTGAATAGTTGACATTTTGTTATACGAATAATTAGGTTGGTGACAGTAGTGGTGCACACTGATATTTTATGGTTGTATCATGAATTATTAAACTTATAATAATTGTAAATAAGGGATCATGTTGATCTAGATAGCTATTCGAACTGTCACATAACAAATCTGTAGAGTCACATATCGATAGCAATTAGGAATTATGGTTAAATACACCTAGCAAATTGATTGTAATCCTAAATTAATTATTTAGCACGTTTTAATTATCACACAATAACAATTAAGGTTATGTTTTTGGATATTATTATATGTCACTTTGGATTATTTGAATTTTACAATATTTTGTTAACAATTATTAATTCTGTATTAATACACTAAGTACACTAATTAATTCTCTAATTATTTAGCACTATTGAATTTAATCATCACTTAATTACCTATAAGGATATAAGTAAGATTGTTAATAGTCACTCATTTATATATGAATTTAATATTATTTCATAAATGAATTTGTTAGTAATCATAATCATTTACACATTTTATTAAATAGGATTAATTAATTTGAGACAATAACCAACAGCACTAAGAATTAATATGATATAATATAATAATTGATTAAGATTAATTCGTACTGTATCAATTATATTTTAAATGTTAGCATTAGATTAATAATAATGGATGATTTCAGTTATTTATATATATACAGTGGAGCTTATGATGTTTTTATTGTTTAATTTATTGATGGAATGTACCATTAGAATGTGGATCGCATCACGTGGCCACATTGGTAAATGAATCATTTATTGTAGTTCCCAGTTAGAAATTTAAATAGGTGGGTATGTTGGAATGCAAAATTGGCAATTTTGAGATGCACCAATGGCAAGCAGAGTAATACAGATCGTATTTGCGCTGCTAAGCCCCAATCGGAAATGACGAAGTCAGCTCCTAGCCGGAACCGGAAGTAACGGCCGTGAAACGCACGCCGGAACCGGAAGTAGCGTCTGTGAAACGCACACCGGAACCGGAAGTGGCGTCCGTGAAATGCACGCCGCTAACGATGTTGGAACGCAAATGTGTCCATAAATATTCTTCACATGAGGTGGATTAAACTGATCATCCCCCACAATATTTATCATTTAGTATGTAGTGGGAACCATTGATATAGTAAGTAGAATGACTAGAGAATGGGAGAATTGAATTAATTAATTTACCCTAACAGGAAGTGATGTCATCCTATAGGAGGTATATATAGTAGCTCCATTATCACCCTCAGTTATAGCTGTGAATGGTATCCTGAGGGACTACTAAGGTGAGTACTCTATCAATAGACATCTCCATACCATTTGAAAAGAGATTCTAATTTATAATAAGAATGTATAAAACTCTTTTTTAGGATTTAAATTGACCAATCTTGAGTCTATCTTATTGCTCTCATCCAAAGTTGGAGTTGTTATCATTATACTGAAAAGGTGAGCTTATTATTATTTGATTAATTAAATTTAACTTCACTAAGATTGGTTAATGAATTACCAAATGGGTATAGTAATCTTTTTACCTTTTAGATTATCATTTATTATTATTATTATTTAGGGCATCAAAACACTATAATTAAAGAATAATCAGAAATATTAATTAATGGCATATTGTCTATATTAGTTATGAAGTAGTGACATCATTTTGAGAATGTTAAAAATCATTAGAACCAATTTATATTATTATACAATTAGTGGCATTTTATGCATGGCACGCCACATGTGGTCCCACAGAAACCGGAAGTGACATATTTTGTCATCAGCCGGAACCGGAAGCAGGCGCGGTACAGTTATTGTGGAATGGGGTGTGACTGAAATGGTTTCCACCGTATTCCATACCAATTGGAAATAGGTCTGATAACAATTGTATTGGACATTATTCACTACTATTTGTGAGTAAGAATGAGAATCCCCATTATGATATATTTTGATTAGTTGTTGTGTTCAACATGGTCCCTTATAAAATATTTCAAATGTACTGTATCCATAAGTGTTGTCGGAATATATCCTTTGTAAAAGTCATTACTGTAAAAGATTGGACTCAATTATACATACTGTATGTGAAAGCCTGATGTTTATAACCAATGTTGTTAAAAAACAGTTATTTCCAATGGATTTTTTTGCATTTTCAATCCATAGGTCATTGTCACAGCAATATTTCTCTTTTTATTTATTGGTGAACTGTATGTGATAAACACGAATATTGTAATGTAAGTAATTCCGTTTAATTACCCTTGATGCAATTGGTTATTTACTGCAACAATCATAACAATAATTTTTATCTTTGATCTCACTATAAAACGTAATATCTTAATGAACTTAACAGTTATTAATTAGTTGTTGATTGTAGCCAATAGTAGAGAGTTATTTGTATCCATTCCTCCATCATTCGATCTTGTACTTTCCTCCTTCTCTGATTTGTTTCTATCTTTTGTGTATATATGTATACGGTCACTTTAAATTAACATCAAATATGATGGTGACATTTTCAGATCGTCTACCTTTGAGAATACTGTTCATGCCCACGGCTGGATGGGAATTTGAAATTTACATATATTGACCTTTTTTGGTATGTAAGTAGATAATTATAATCTAGTAACAAGATGCTAAATGAACATACCAACAATGTATTCTCTTTCTATAAACCACTCAGATCACGACCCCTGAAGAAGTCCTATATGGACGAAACGCGTTGGGTATTTACGTGTTTGTGAATTTGAGCATACATCTGAACTCTCTGGTGGAAGAATCGATATTCTATTCAAGTGTAGATATCATCTAATAAATATTGCCAGATGATTATCAATCTATATTGTTCACTTATTGCATAAGATTATCCATTTGTTTTATTGATGTTTTCATGTAATATTGCAGTATTTACTGTAAATTTTTAGAATAAATACATCTATATGTGACATCTGAGGTGGTTCAGCTCCCATGAGAATTCTTTTTTCCTATATATATATATATATATAATTATATATACACACACGTGTGTGTGTGTGTGTGTGTGTGTGTGTGTGTGTGTGTGTGTGTGTGTGTGTGTGTATATATATGTGTGTGTGTGTATATATATATATATATATATATATATGTGTATGTGTATATATGTGTGTGTGTGTATGTATGTATATATATATATATATATATATATGTATGTGTAAGCTGCAAAAAACGGCGGCACTCAAGCAGACTCAAATCGTTGTAGTCAAACAGCGGTTAGTTTTAATCCGACATGTTTCGGGGAATTCCCCGTCCTCAGGGCATAACAACCAAAACTAAACCACAATACATCCTTATATACCCACCAAACATTAAATGAAACTAACATACATGACCGTGCTCACCTGTGTCACGGCGCCAAACGTCCGCCCCGGAGTCCCGCACACGCCGGAGTCGCCAGCCTGTGACATCATAAGTGGGCGTCGCGCCTACCATCGTCATGGCAACAGGACGCTCCACGTGCTGCTGCACTGTCCGTCCCGGCCGGAAACATCCATGCGCGTCACCGGACCCCGTGCATCACGATTGGTCCGCGGCCCAGGAGAGCTACCATGACAACCTAAGCAATAACAAAAAATGTAAACAAGACAAGACGAGTGCTGTAAAGATATACAACACAGCAGATCAACAACATTTAGACATACATTTAAAAACAACAGTTATCTGGGATAATGATCCCTGGTATCCAAAATCGTATCAAGCTAGTTTAACCCTAAAATAGATCCCAAGTGGTTATGTGGGTGAGTTAACTATAGGGCTCCCTAGTGAAAGAACATGTGTGACCTATAGAAAGCACTGTAGTCCCAAATTCTCATTAAGACCTCCTGGGGACAATGTTCCCAAAGTGAAGATCCAACGGGTCTCCCTTTGTAATAATATCCTACCCCTGTCTCCACCCCTAAGGGAGGCAGGAACCTGATCAATTAAAATGGCTCTAATACTCGCCACACCGTGTTTAGCAACTAAGCAATGGCGCGCAAAGGGTTGTTCACTGTTCCCTTTTTCATGTGCCTTCTTAATGGCACTTCTATGAAGGGCCATCCGTTCGCGAAACTGCCTTATGGTCTTACCCACATAGGAAAGACCACAAGGACATGTTAATAAATAAACCACATGTGTGGACGTGCATGTGAGACGGTGCCTAATACTAAATTTTTTACCAGTCATAGGGTGGTTAAATTATGTGCCTGTGATTAATGTGTTACAAGTTGCACATCCTAAACATCTAAAACAGCCTTTTTTAGACCTAAGGAAATGCTTTTCCTGATACTTAGTTAGACTAGACACATCCAATTTAACTACATGATCACCGATGTTTCGGCCCCGTGTGTAACTGGGTAACAGGGACGTTTGAGCTAAGGAAGTCAACGCGGGATCGGTCTGGACCATGGGCCACAATAGTTTGGCTCGTTTGGTCCTGTCATCAGATCCAACTGTGTATTTATTAACCCAAGGTAACCTACGTCTAGATAAGGTGTGCATCTTGGGTCTGGGGCATAATGCTGTTTCACGAGGGATATCCATAGCCCGCTTACGAGCCTGCTGCAGAGCTTTTAGTGGATAACCCCTTTCTGCAAATTTAACTAGCATGGCTTCCATAGCTTTATCAGTTTCAACCGGATCAGTAGTGATCCGGCGTACTCGCATAAACTGCGAGAATGGTAGGCCTCTGCGTAAAGCAGGCGGGTGGTGGCTCTGATAACTCATTAATGTGTTGCGATCTGTGCTCTTGACATAAAGAGAAGTGGCCAATTGACCATCCCGTAGCGTAATGGTGACATCTAAATAATTGATTGATTTATCGTCAATTACAAACGTAAATTGAACCGCATGCTGTGTGGCATTGTGCTCCTCCCATAATGAACTTAATTTATCCCTAGGGCCCCGCCACAACACCAACAGGTCGTCTATGAAACGTCGGTACAAGACGACCGCCGGCGCTATAGCGGGGTCCAGGGAGAACATTTTCTTTTCCACTTGGTACATGAATGCGTTCGCGTACGATGGGGCCACGGCGGACCCCATCGCACATCCCGCGGTCTGTAACCAGATTTTACCATTAAATATAAAGTAATTACATCTGAGAATGCGGTTCAGTAATGATAAAAAGAAGGACACATCAGGGCCTGTATAAGCCTCATTGTCCTGAATCAGCAAACGAACAGCCTCTACACCTGCATCATGCGGGATGCAGGTGTAGAGGCTAGTGACGTCAGCACTACATAATAGAATACCATCGGGAAAGGGACCCAATCGCTGCAATTGAAGAAGCAGGTCTGTAGTATCCTTCAGATACGAAGGTAGTGCCTGTACACAAGGATTGAGAAAGGAGTCTAAATAGACTGATATTGGGTGGTATAAGGATCCCCTGGCCGACACAATGGGGCGGCCAGGGGGATCCACCAACCTTTTATGAACCTTGGGCACTGTGTAAAACAACGGTACCCGTGGATGTTCAACCTGCAAACTTTGACAAATATGTTTAGTAATCAAACCCTGATCCATAGAAGTGTTTAGAAAAGTATCAAGGTCTTGTTTAAAGCTTCGGGTAGGGTCCATAGTGAGACGTGAGTAAGTACTTGAGTCGCCAAGCTGTCGCTCACATTCCTTGACATAGTCGGTGAGATCCTGTATCACTATGGACCCCCCCTTGTCAGCCTTACGGATTACTATGTCCGATCGTATGGCAAGTCCATTCAAGGCATCTAATTCAAGTTTGGATAAATTTAATTGAATGTCCCTTCTTGAGCAAGGTTGAGCCTCTGTCTCCATCATTCTTGTAAACGTACGGATCGTGGGGTTGAGGCTAGGAGGGTCAAATTGTGACCGAGGAACTATCTTTTGAAGTTGTGGGGGGATATTTTGACTAGAAATACTTGCATCATCCTCCCCTCTATGGTTAAAATGTTCCCGTCTCCGGAGCGTTCT
This sequence comes from Pseudophryne corroboree, assembly GCF_028390025.1. NCBI lineage: Eukaryota > Metazoa > Chordata > Amphibia > Anura > Myobatrachidae > Pseudophryne > Pseudophryne corroboree. The sequence goes on along the minus strand of NC_086447.1, from coordinate 275,222,585 downwards.
GCCCAGACGTTGGACTTCCACCTTTCTTTCCAGGGCATCCGGAAAGGTGGTAGGGACAAAAGAAAGTCCTTTAGATAATGTCCGATATTCAATATCCGTCAGGGGTGTAGAGGACAGGTTAAACACAGTCTCTTTTAATTTCTTGGGGGCTTGGGAGCGTATGTATCTTTGGTTCTGCCCCGCCCTCCGCGTCCTCGTCCGCGTCCTGTGCCTGGTGTGCGGATGGACTGAGCTTGTACCCCCCGTGGGTGCTGGCCTAAAGGGAATTGACCCTCTGCTGTGCTGGTCCTACCGGATGCTCCTTCCGAATCGCTTGCAGAGGTGCTTGTACCACCTCGTGGTTCCCGCCATCGACGTGAGTATTGACGCCGATTGGGATATTGGGAATCCTGTGTAGTGCGAGTTCCATTCAACCAGGGATACACTTGTCGCTGCTGATAGTCCCTCTGGACTGTGATGAGTTTCTCTTTTTTGAAGCGCACCAAGTCCTGTCTATATTGATCGACTTGGCTGTTAAGTCTGGTCTTCCAATCGGTTTGAGTATCAAGTTGGAGAGTAGGTTTATGCTCACCCTCAAAAGCTAGGAGCTGCTCTCTGATGTTGTTGAGCTCTCTGGTGGATTCCTCCACTACTAGCAATATGAGGTCCATCGAGCATTTGTTTAGGATTGCCACCCATCTACGGCAAAACGAGGTGTTGAACCGGCCAATAGTGGGTGTGTTGCGAATCCTAAACCCACGTGGGATCATGTTACTCCTGTAGTAATCAGACAGACTTATTCCGTGATACATGAAATCACATTCTTTTTGTTTCATTCTAAGCCATTTTCTGTAAAGCTCATCATTAGTGCTCTTCACAGTGTCATCAGCGAGCCGTCTGTCCACCAATATGGCTCTAGCCTCCACATCCGAAAAGCTCAACCGCTCACTTGCATCACGCTGAATCAAGTCCAGAGCACTATCCACCTCAGAATTAATATCAGACATGTTCTATATCACCAGGCACCGTCGTGGTCCTATATAGTTGTAGGTGGTAAGAACTATCCCAAGGGTATCCAGCTAGAAGTCCGAAAATGGATACAAATAACTCCCAGCTAAGGGAAAGCTTAGTCCTGTATGATGTAACATATAATGGTCTCAAATGGAGGGGTGCCTTGGATGAAATCAGGGAAAACGCTGGCAAACGCCGTAACCCTTAACTTCCATAACATACAATGTGGTGATCCTGGCACTCCCTCTCCCACTGATAACGTGCTGCGGTGCCCTCCTAAAAGCCAATGCTGATCCTCAATGTAAGCTGCAAAAAACGGCGGCACTCAAGCAGACTCAAATCGTTGTAGTCAAACAGCGGTTAGTTTTAATCCGACATGTTTCGGGGAATTCCCCGTCCTCAGGGCATAACAACCAAAACTAAACTAAACTAAACTAAACTAAAACAATACATCCTTATATACCCACCAAACATTAAATTAAACTAACATACATGACCGTGCTCACCTGTGTCACGGCGCCAAACGTCCGCCCCGGAGTCCCGCACACGCCGGAGTCGCCAGCCTGTGACATCATAAGTGGGCGTCGCGCCTACCATCGTCATGGCAACAGGACGCTCCACGTGCTGCTGCACTGTCCGTCCCGGCCGGAAACATCCATGCGCGTCACCGGACCCCGTGCATCACGATTGGTCCGCGGCCCAGGAGAGCTATCATGACAACCTAAGCAATAACAAAAAATGTAAACAAGACAAGACGAGTGCTGTAAAGAGACTGTGTTTAACCTGTCCTCTACACCCCTGACGGATATTGAATATCGGACATTATCTAAAGGACTTTCTTTTGTCCCTACCACCTTTCCGGATGCCCTGGAAAGAAAGGTGGAAGTCCAACGTCTGGGCAGAACGCTCCGGAGACGGGAACATTTTAACCATAGAGGGGAGGATGATGCAAGTATTTCTAGTCAAAATATCCCCCCACAACTTCAAAAGATAGTTCCTCGGTCACAATTTGACCCTCCTAGCCTCAACCCCACGATCCGTACGTTTACAAGAATGATGGAGACAGAGGCTCAACCTTGCTCAAGAAGGGACATTCAATTAAATTTATCCAAACTTGAATTAGATGCCTTGAATGGACTTGCCATACGATCGGACATAGTAATCCGTAAGGCTGACAAGGGGGGGTCCATAGTGATACAGGATCTCACCGACTATGTCAAGGAATGTGAGCGACAGCTTGGCGACTCAAGTACTTACTCACGTCTCACTATGGACCCTACCCGAAGCTTTAAACAAGACCTTGATACTTTTCTAAACACTTCTATGGATCAGGGTTTGATTACTAAACATATTTGTCAAAGTTTGCAGGTTGAACATCCACGGGTACCGTTGTTTTACACAGTGCCCAAGGTTCATAAAAGGTTGGTGGATCCCCCTGGCCGCCCCATTGTGTCGGCCAGGGGATCCTTATACCACCCAATATCAGTCTATTTAGACTCCTTTCTCAATCCTTGTGTACAGGCACTACCTTCGTATCTGAAGGATACTACAGACCTGCTTCTTCAATTGCAGCGATTGGGTCCCTTTCCCGATGGTATTCTATTATGTAGTGCTGACGTCACTAGCCTCTACACCTGCATCCCGCATGATGCAGGTGTAGAGGCTGTTCGTTTGCTGATTCAGGACAATGAGGCTTATACAGGCCCTGATGTGTCCTTCTTTTTATCATTACTGAACCGCATTCTCAGATGTAATTACTTTATATTTAATGGTAAAATCTGGTTACAGACCGCGGGATGTGCGATGGGGTCTGCCGTGGCCCCATCGTACGCGAACGCATTCATGTACCAAGTGGAAAAGAAAATGTTCTCCCTGGACCCCGCTATAGCGCCGGCGGTCGTCTTGTACCGACGTTTCATAGACGACCTGTTGGTGTTGTGGCGGGGCCCTAGGGATAAATTAAGTTCATTATGGGAGGAGCACAATGCCACACAGCATGCGGTTCAATTTACGTTTGTAATTGACGATAAATCAATCAATTATTTAGATGTCACCATTACGCTACGGGATGGTCAATTGGCCACTTCTCTTTATGTCAAGAGCACAGATCGCAACACATTAATGAGTTATCAGAGCCACCACCCGCCTGCTTTACGCAGAGGCCTACCATTCTCGCAGTTTATGCGAGTACGCCGGATCACTACTGATCCGGTTGAAACTGATAAAGCTATGGAAGCCATGCTAGTTAAATTTGCAGAAAGGGGTTATCCACTAAAAGCTCTGCAGCAGGCTCGTAAGCGGGCTATGGATATCCCTCGTGAAACAGCATTATGCCCCAGACCCAAGATGCACACCTTATCTAGACGTAGGTTACCTTGGGTTAATAAATATACAGTTGGATCTGATGACAGGACCAAACGAGCCAAACTATTGTGGCCCATGGTCCAGACCGATCCCGCGTTGACTTCCTTAGCTCAAACGTCCCTGTTACCCAGTTACACACGGGGCCGAAACATCGGTGATCATGTAGTTAAATTGGATGTGTCTAGTCTAACTAAGTATCAGGAAAAGCATTTCCTTAGGTCTAAAAAAGGCTGTTTTAGATGTTTAGGATGTGCAACTTGTAACACATTAATCACAGGCACATCATTTAACCACCCTATGACTGGTAAAAAATTTACTATTAGGCACCGTCTCACATGCACGTCCACACATGTGGTTTATTTATTAACATGTCCTTGTGGTCTTTCCTATGTGGGTAAGACCATAAGGCAGTTTCGCGAACGGATGGCCCTTCATAGAAGTGCCATTAAGAAGGCACATGAAAAAGGGAACAGTGAACAACCCTTTGCGCGCCATTGCTTAGTTGCTAAACACGGTGTGGCGAGTATTAGAGCCATTTTAATTGATCAGGTTCCTGCCTCCCTTAGGGGTGGAGACAGGGGTAGGATATTATTACAAAGGGAGACCCGTTGGATCTTCACTTTGGGAACATTGTCCCCAGGAGGTCTTAATGAGAATTTGGGACTACAGTGCTTTCTATAGGTCACACATGTTCTTTCACTAGGGAGCCCTATAGTTAACTCACCCACATAACCACTTGGGATCTATTTTAGGGTTAAACTAGCTTGATACGATTTTGGATACCAGGGATCATTATCCCAGATAACTGTTGTTTTTAAATGTATGTCTAAATGTTGTTGATCTGCTGTGTTGTATATCTTTACAGCACTCGTCTTGTCTTGTTTACATTTTTTGTTATTGCTTAGGTTGTCATGGTAGCTCTCCTGGGCCGCGGACCAATCGTGATGCACGGGGTCCGGTGACGCGCATGGATGTTTCCGGCCGGGACGGACAGTGCAGCAGCACGTGGAGCGTCCTGTTGCCATGACGATGGTAGGCGCGACGCCCACTTATGATGTCACAGGCTGGCGACTCCGGCGTGTGCGGGACTCCGGGGCGGACGTTTGGCGCCGTGACACAGGTGAGCACGGTCATGTATGTTAGTTTCATTTAATGTTTGGTGGGTATATAAGGATGTATTGTGGTTTAGTTTTGGTTGTTATGCCCTGAGGACGGGGAATTCCCCGAAACATGTCGGATTAAAACTAACCGCTGTTTGACTACAACGATTTGAGTCTGCTTGAGTGCCGCCGTTTTTTGCAGCTTACATTGAGGATCAGCATTGGTCTTTTAGGAGGGCACCGCAGCACGTTATCAGTGGGAGAGGGAGTGCCAGGATCACCACATTGTATATATGTATGTGTATATATGTGTATATATGTGTATGTATGTATATATATATATATATATATATATATATACACACACACACACATTTTTTTATTTTATTTTATTTTTTTTAGCTACAGCACCTGAATGGGGGCACATTCCTTCCTTTACTGGGTTGGGGGTATGTGCTCACTGTGCTGCTCTGGGTGCGGAAATACTTACTGGTCCACTAGTGAGGGGTATGTGCTTGCTGCACTCCTTGAGGGGGGGGGGGGGGGGGGGCAACGTACTGGGGATAGTAATGTGCTCGCTGCATTGGGCAGTACAGATGGTGTAGTGGTTAGCATTACTGCCTCTGAGCACTTGGGATCCATTCCCTGTGTGGAGCTTGTATATTCTCCCCGTACTTGCGTGGGTATCCTCTTGTTTTCCCCCACAATCCAAAAATATACTGGTTAATAAATTGGCTTGTGACAAAAATGAACTCTAGTGTATAATAGTGCATGTACAAGGCCAGAATAGATGGGCCAAGGGGTTCTTATCTATCCACTGCCTCTCCCTGTCACCCACTGCCTCTATGTCTCTCCCCGTACCCTCACCCTCTGCTTCTCCCCTGAGTCACTATATCCCTGTCAGCCTCTCCTGTCATCCTCTGACTCTGCAAGGCATCACCCTCTCCCGTCACCCCCTGCTTGTCACCCTCTCCCTGTCACTTACTGCCTCTCCCCGTCACCTCCCTGTCACCCACTGTCTTTTGCCGTCACCCTTTCCTATCATCCGCTGCCTATCCATCTCCCACTATTTCTCCCTGTCACCTTTCTCTTCTTCCACCCTCTTCCTGTCACCCACTGCCTCTCTCCATCATACTCTAAGTCGCCCACTGCCTCTCCGTGTATACAGAAAAGCAGTCTGAGATTAAGGTGAGGAGCTGAGCAGTGGTGGGTGCGGGAAAAGGGGTCAGGAGGTGGAAGAGAGGACGGTTACTCTGAGTCTAGAGGCTGGGAAGGGGAGCCTGGCTGTGACTGGTGAGGGGACTGGGTGAGGACTGAGGAGGAAAAGGTAGGCATGAGCTTTGGAATGGAAGAGGAAGGGTTAGAAGATGTGATGAAAATGAGGGCATGGCTTGTGGATAGGGCATTGCTTTTGAGGCCATGACCCTTGTTGCGGATCCACACCCACTTTTCCAGGAGCGCGCGTGCCTTTGGCGCACATAAAAGAATACCCCAACCCCCTCTTTCCCTGTAATGGTGCCCCCCCTGTCATTTTGTTCTGGATCCGCCCCTGTCTACAGTTACTTATTTATGTCTGCATTATCCAGTTAACACACTTTACAGTTCAGCATCAAATGTTGTTTCTTTTGGACAATTCATCATTCATTCACAAGCCTGCTTAAAACTCAGTTCTATGAACATTTCCTCAATGTATCTTTAAGATTGTTCCTGCTTATCATTTCTACCACTTTATGCAATACGTCAGTTTATATATGGTGATTAATAATTTGTCATTTAACTCCTTACTGGAATTGTTGCTTACAATAAATATATGAAACAGAACTTTCTTCGTCCTCCCTGCTTTCATCATACCCCAGCACCTACACCTTTGGTTGGTCCAGGGTTAACGGATTCACAAAAACACCCGGCCCTGACAGGTGGAGTATGCTCAGTTCCATTCGAGGCCTCTATGTCTGATCCTTTCCAAATGAAATGGTTGTCATCAGACAATAAAAATGCAGACTACAGTCTTTCCTCTGGGAGTAAGGAGGTCATTAGCCTGGTGGCTACAGACATCCCATCTGGACAAAGGGAAACCAACTTTTGGATATCAGATTTAAAAATTCTAACAATGGATGCCAGTCTTCACAGCTGGGGAGCGGTGTCAGGAAGCAGTTGCTTCCAGGGGCAGTGGACCAAGGAAGAAAGTTGCCTGCCAATAAATATATTGGAACTTCGGGCCATATATATGGCACTTATTCAGGCAAAGGACATCCTTCAGGGTAAACCAGTCCAAATCCGCTCGCACAATGCAACGGCAGTAGCGTGCCTCAACCATCAGGGAGGAACTCGCAGCCAGAATGCAATGAGGGAGATTAGTTACACATCAAAGTGGGTAGAACTTCATCTTCCAGTCTTGTCCGCAGTGTTCATTATGGGAGTCCTAAATGGGGAGACGGATTTTCTTACCCGCCCTGCAAACGCCTGGCCACACCTGCGTTTTTCCAAACACTCCCAGAAAACGGTCAGTTGACACCCAGAAATGCCCTCTTCCTGTCAATCTCCTTGCGTTCGGCTGTGCGTTTGGAATCATCGCTAGAACCAGTGCAAAACCACAAAGGACTTCGTACCCGTACAACGCGCGTGCGCATTGCGGTGCATGCGCAGATTAGTCTTTATTTGCACTGATCGCTACGCAGCGAACAACGGCAGCTAGCGATCAACTCAGAATGACCCCCAGTGTCCCTTAAGAGAAAGCAAGTAGTCACACACATGGTATACTGAGGTCTAACGCTCAGAGATATATATATGTATTTGATATTAAAAGGTATGCATACAAAATAACAGTATATCATTCAGTATAACATATATAAGCCTAAGTGGTAAAGAGTTACAGTTACATGGGAAACAGGGGGTCATTCCGAGTTGATCGCTCGCTAGCAGTTTTTAGCAGTCGTGCAAACGCTAAGCCTCCGCCCTCTGGGAGTGTATTTTAGCTTAGCAGAAGTGCGAACAAAAAGATTGCAGAGCGACTACGAAAAAAAAATGTGCAGTTTCAGAGTAGCTCCAGACCTACTCCTAGCTTGCGATCACCTCAGACTGTTCAGTTCCGGATTTGACGTCACTAACACGCCCTGCGTTCGGCCAGCCATGCCTGCATTTTTCCTGGCACACCTTCGTTTTTCCGAACACTCCCTGAAAACGGTCAGTTGACACCCAGAAACGCCCTCTTCCTGTCAATCACTCTGCGGCTGCCATTGCGATCAACTCGGAATGACCCCCACAGTTACAGCCAGCATACATCACCCTTAGCTCAGTGGACAGTCATCTCCTTTTAGAATCAGCAACATTTGAATTCCTGGGTAAGGGAAAATACCTATATACTGTGTATTGGAGAAGGTACATGTCTGGGGCTGGGTCTTCTGCTATTGGTCTAGGGGTGGGATATATCCAGTACACTGGGGATCATTGGTCGGCTCAAACGGTGGGCGATGACTAAGTCCTGAGATGTGATTACCGTTGTTTACATCTGAGTTCCCGCCACAAGACCAGTCAAACCCACCACATTATCATACAGTAATATACATGAATCCGGTATTGCTAATAACTTGTTGCAGCAGTATGCGACAATATCCTCACAACCACCGGATTACTGCTTATGTGATCCTGAACAATTTGATCCGGCACATGATGTTTTTATGCAATCCCATCCTTTATATATATATATATATATATATATATATGTTTTCCTGCTATTACAATTACGTTATGAAGTATATATAAACCATGGGTTAGATGTGTTTAAAACTATGTGTAGGAGAATATAAATACTATACATTTGACATATCATACATCAATGTCTGGTCTGTACGATACTGAATGTCACCTTTTGGTGCTCTAGATTAAATCATTTAAAGATTTTAAGCAAACAAGGTTCTGGCTTGTGTTCGAGTACACGATCAGGCATTTTAAACACAATACAAAAACCTAATAGCGCGAATCAGTATTGATATAAATAATAATATTAATAAAATTGATAATAATTGACTCAATTGCGACAGCCTCAGAGACTTATCTGTACTAGTCTCAATTGATATATCTAGAAACAAGGAAAAGAAGGGGCCACGCTCTGGAGTCAATAATATATAATAATGTAAAATGCCGGTGGGTAAAATTAAACGTATTTATTACATATGTAAACAATAAAAATTGTTCATTTCTATATTAAGAATGAAAAGTCTGTAATAGATACAAGCATAAATAATAAAAGCAACAAAGTGACTGAATTGACTTTCTGGATTTGTAACTAAATAGATAGTTGCAATTCTTTCTCGTATATATTTGTAATCCAAAAGGAAAAGCTGGAGACTGGTATATATTTATTGTGGCAGAGTTAATAAATTGCTGTGATCCATATGCCGCTGCAAATATAAATTAATGTCCAATGTGGACGCAATGAAAAAAGTTCACTGGAAGAGCTAGGATACGAGTAAGCGCACTGAATTAATGAAAGTTGCTGCTGGGAGCCGCTACTCACTTTATCCCTGCTATCCGGGACTCTTTGCGGGGTGTGAGGAGGAGGTACTGTAATTCCCGAGCGTACTCGGGAGGTATACCTGTGTAGCGGCAGCCGTATGTATCGCAGCGGTGGACTCCGGCCGGTGGTCGGCCACACAAGAGGCAGATGACAGTTCAAACTTGCGGGGAGCCGAGTGCGGGAGCCGTGACCAGTGCTGTTGTAGATCGGCAGCTGATCGCTATAATGCCCAATTCTCCAGCTCATGCAGGGAGCCCTAGACGCGTTTCGTCACTTCCTGTGACTTTCTCGATAGGTGATTGTCTCCCTGCTCCAGTTAATCCTTATTTATATGGTGCTCTTCTCACAGCTGTAATTGATCTTATATCAGATTCCTGATATAGTGCTAACAGCACGTATATACCATATAAATCTAAAGACATATATTATATACATATTGCACAAGAATAATAATACTAAACCACCGGCATTGTGCATCCAAAAAGAAAAATAATTAATATATATCACAGAGTCTAAACATACCTAAAAAACATAATTTTGCTTTGCATTATTTGATTAGACTTGTATTTAAAATAGATCATATGGCTGACTTAATTAAATGGCTTTTCAATGTTGCAAGTGTCCGGAATTAACTCCGTATACAATAAGTTCCATTTTTACAATACTTAAAATTGTTCTCGCTTCATTTTACACACATAAAGATCAAATAGGGAAAGCGAGACCAAAGATATGTATAGCAGCATAACAGAGACAAAAATACAGAAATAGACAATAATGGATTCACTATTCAGCAGTACAAGTATTATTAATTTTACTGATATATTTCACATCTAAAGGTATATATATACCCCCATATATTTGTACTACCCTATCCAAGACACCATTCTATTTCTCAAATGACCATCAACATAAATATATGGTGACAGATCTAACAATATATAAAGATAAAACAGACAAATACAAATAAACATATATAGATGAAGTAACTTGACCATCTGGTGTTAGTTTAATTCATAGATGTATATACATACATCTACAGTAATCTATCGCGAACACCATTCCGTTCTCAACATAAGTTTAAACTAACAGGTCTAACAATGTTTGTTGGAGTTGCGGTGGGTTATGATCCCTAGCCTATTCACTAATTTACCTCAGGGGTTAGACTAATTTTCACTTGATCGGCTAGCCACCATGACCTCAGGTCATTAGAGTTAAAACATACTGGAGGGATATTCTTATTCCGCCCAAAAAAAAAAACTGTATCCAGGCGGAGGTGAATATAAGAGACCATAACACCTATGGATCAATTTCAATATACTCATTAAGTCCCTCGGGAACGAGGGTCCTTAATCTATGAATCCAATAATTTTCCCGTAAACAGTCTCTTGTATCTATCCCCTCCTCTCGCAGTCGGGCTCACTCATTCTATACCAGTAAGTGTGAGACCTTTGAGATCACCAGCATGATATTCAACAAAATGTTTTGATATCCCATTCACAAAGGAGTGTTCTAGGAATCGTACTTTCAAGCTCCTTTTCGTTCTGCCGACATAGATGAGTCCACAGTTACACCGCAAAGCATAAACCACAAAAGTAGTTTTGCAGTTAATATATGCTTTAATCTCGAACTGTTCCTCGACATTTGGAGAATTAAAATGTTGTACATTGCTACTGATAAATGAACACGTGATACATCATTTTGACCCACACTTATAGCAATCCCTAATCCTACATGGTAACCAATTAGAGGGCGCATCGCTCACATGTAATTCATTTGAAGCTTCGTTTTTAGTTATTTTATCCTAAAAAAAACCTGGGGGTAAATTTACTAAGATGGGAGTTCTATTTAAGATGGGATGTTGCCCATACCAACCAATCAGATTTTACTTCTCATTTATCTAGCACCTTCTAGAAGATAATACCTGGAATCTGATTGGTTGCTATGGGCAACATCCCATCTTAAATAGAATTCCCATTTTAGTAAATATACTCCCTGGTGTTAACCAGTGTCTCAGATTTTCTGATCTCTTAAATACTATCTTGGGTTCGGTGGGTATATTGGCATTAAGGAGGGGGTCGTTCTGCAGAATTGTTAGTCTTGATTATATTCTTAATTTTTCTAGAGGTGGCATTGCATTTACAGATGAAAGGAAGTGTATCTAGATCACTCTTTGTCTTTTTCTCCTTATAAACTAAGAGATCACATCTTTCTAATCGCCTAGTTTCTATGAGCGCTGTAGATAGGAGATCTTCAGGATAGCCCTTATTCCTCAGTGCTATAAGCATGTCAGCAGCTTGTTCATCAAAGGTATTGGCCTCGGAGCAATTTCTCCGCAATCGCCTCAATTGACCTCTGGGGATATTCTGAACCCAGGGGCGATAATGAGAACTACTATAATGTAAAAAGTTATAATTATCCATTTCCTTCCTATACGTTCGTGAAATAATTTGATTATCTTCTATCGAAAGGGCAATATCCAGAAAGGAGACACTCCTTCTCTCTATATTACAAGTGAAGGTCAAATTAAATTAATTAGTGTTTAAAAGTGTAGAAAAATGGGGTAGAAAAGAAGAATGAATATCACCATCAAAAATCAAAATCAAATCATCTATGTAACAGCCATAGAAGACGAGGTCTGCTCCCAAGTCCCGCCCCCAAATATATACAAGAGAAAGAATTGCAACTATCTATTTAGTTACAAATCCAGAAAGTCAATTCAGTCACTTTGTTGCTTTTATTATTTATGCTTGTATCTATTACAGACTTTTCATTCATAATATAGAAATGAGCAATTTTTATTGTTTACATATGTAACAAATACATTTAATTTTACCCACCGGCATTTTACATTATTATATATTATTGACTCTATAGCACGATCAGGCATTTGCCTATCCTTAGGGTTTTGTATGTTATATTGTGTTCTTGTTTGTTCTGACCTCTAGTGTAACAATGACAGCAGGGGCGTATCTAGAGAGGAGGATGCCCATGTGCAGGCTCTGTCAGGGCCCCCTCTTCTCTAACGGTGGCAGCGCTGGGTCTCTGGGCACTAGAGTCCCTAGAGGACCCTAGCACTGCCCCAGAGTCTAGAATGCATGCGCAGATCACCAGGAAAATGGCGCGGTGGCCATTTTCCCAGTGATTTTCCTATTGCACATGAGCAAAACACCGGAAAATGGCGCCACACAATTTTCCCAGTGATTTCGGCAGCGCTGCTGCTTTGCTGCGGGACTCCAGAGAGTAAGTATTACAAATAATGGGTGCAGGGTGTGCGGTGTGGGCCCCCTTGTACCCTGTGGGGCCCGTGTGCACTGCACACACTGCACCCATTATAAATACACCAGGTAATGACAGTCCAGGATCTATTTACTCAACACACAACTCTCAATTGTTCGTGCACACATAAGGTATTTACATTCCCAACAAAGAAATCCCATGAGTTAAGAACACTACATTGTATGTTCACAATGGCTATTTAAGCAATCTGATATATTTAAGACACTATTTGATTTGTATTCCTGGAGATACCACATTTGAGTGTGTGTAAGAATTACTTGCTATTTTTGTCACAGTATGATATTTATTAACAAATGCATCTTCTACCATAATGCGCACAGTAACTTGCCGTTATGGTCATTCGCGCCCTACCGTATCGATGCATGCATCGTAGATGCATCCATTAATAAATGCCATAGCGTATTCTAAATATCGAAATATGCAATTTGACTTTGACAAAACGAATGGGCTTTACACCCAGAGGTCTTCCGAAATCTGGTAGACAAATGGGGGTTACCAGAGATAGATCTCATGGCGTCACACCAGAACAACAAAGTTCCCGCATACAAGTCAATAACAAAGGATCCCAGAGCGATCTTTGTGGATGCCTTGTCAGTGAGGTGGGCCTATGTGTTTCCACCAATCGCCCTGTTACCCAGGGTAATTCGAAAGGTAAAACAAGGAAAGAGCGCCGTGATACTAATAGCTCCGGCCCGGAAGACATTGTTATACAGATCTGCAGAGGATGTCGATGGATGCTCCATTCCTACTCCCTCAACGTCCAGATCGACTGTCTGTGATGGCGTGGCTCTTTAGACTTCCATCCTGAAAGCAAGAGGATTCTTACAACAGGTAATTCAAACTATGCTCAGAGCAAGGAAACCTTCCTCAGCTCGCATTTATCACCAAATATGGCAAGTCTATATTCAATGGTGCAGTGACCGGAAATTTGACCCTAGGGCGTTCAGAGTTTCCAAAGTCCTGGCATTCCTACAGGCAGGAATGGACAAAGATCTGCGGGTGGCTTCCTTGAGAGTGCAAGTGTCAGCATTAACTGTATGGTTCCAAAAGAAAATTGCTAACCTACAGGATGTGCACACTTTTTTCCTCCTATAGTGCCTTGGGACTTAATTTTAGTCCTAAAGGCTCTTCAAGTTGCCCCATTTGGATCTTAAATGGTTGACAGCTAAAGTTCTCTTTCTACTGGCTATTGCTTCAGCTAGAAAAGTTTCAGATGTAGGGGCTTTGTTATGTCGCCCTCCTTTTCTGATTTTTTTTATCCAGATAGAACAGTTCTCATAACCAAATCTGGATATCTTGCTAAGGTGGTGTCTAAATTCCACCTTACTGTAACAAAGAAATTGTAGTCCCGGCCTTCCGGGGGCCGGTCCTTTCCACGGGAGATGCATCGTTGGACGTAGTCCGTGCCTTGAGGATCTACGTGGATCATACCAGTGCCATCAGAAAGACAGACACTCTCTTCATGCTCTACTATTTTCACAAGAGAGGATGGCCTACTGACAAGCAGACACTGGCGAGGTGGCTTCGGATGACAATTTCAGAAGCATTCTCTCAAGCTGATCTCCCTGTTCCGGCTAATGTCTCTGCTCACTCTACTCGTAAGGTAGGTCTGTCATGGGCAGCACAACGTGGTACTTCTGCAGAACAGATATGTAAGGCAGTCACATGGTCTTCCCTTAACACATTCATTAGACATTATGCCTTTGATTCTTTGCCTCTCAGGACGAAGGATTCTCCTGTCCAATCAGGAGCGTCCCCACCACTAAATTGCTTTGGGACATCCCAATGTTATCCTGTGGATAACCTGTGGACCCTGCTGGAGAAATATTCGTTATGGTAAAACTTACCGTTGATAACATTATTTCTCCTAAGTCCACAGGGATCCCACCCAGATGCACCTGATTTGAGGATACTTTCACTCACTAATATCTTCCTTCTTGTACGGAAGGGTGTGCATGTGTGTTCTTCTCGTCTGATTAGGGCTCTCTATGATGCTCATGCCTTGAGCTTTTGAAAAACAACTGATTTGCCTAGGCCAGGAGGCGGGGATATATGGACGGGCCGGTTGCATGCTGGGAGGCCAAAAGCTTTGATCGATTGGTGCAAATCCGTTGTCGCATCATCATATCCCAATGTTATCCTGTGGAACCTGTGGACTTAGGAGAAATAACGTTATCAACGGTAAGTTTTACCATAACTAAAATGTTAGAGATAGCCTGGCTGATTGACACTTGCCACTGTCCACATGTCCAGCAGCGGATTACAGAAGCCAGCAAAAAGCATTTATTTACACAAGACACCCCCTGCGGCATTAGCTTATTATCACACGGACGCAGCAGCTCTGCAATACCATCCACGTATGAATCAGGCCCAGGTTGAGAGCCACACGTTGTTCAGGCCTGGTATACTGCTTCCATGGCAGCCCATGCAATCAGCGCTGTAACTACCTTTGTGCCAGGTGTGCCTGGCACACAGCGCAGTTACCCTGAGGGCGCACGGCCAGCGGCTTGTAATGAGTCCATCTGACTCATTACATGCCGCCTGTTTTGTGCCCTGCACCGCGCTGGAGGAGAGCAGCAGTGCCGGAAGCAGGGAAGGAGGAGGAGGGAGGGGGACTGGAGCCGCAGCAGCGCTACGTCATTGGTAGTAGCGCCGCTGCAGCAGTCCTCTCTCCTTCCGTATTGGCTACCCGGCGCTGCTGTGAATGCTGGGATGCGGTTCCTTCATCCCAGCATTCTCAGTGGCGGACAGCCAATACGGAAGGAGAGGGGATTGCTGCAGCGGCGCCTCTACCAATTACATAGCGCTGCTGCGGCTCCAGTCCCCCTCCCTCCTCCTCCTTCTCCGCTGCCTGCACCGAGGGATCTGATCATCTGCCAGCACGAGGAGCCTGACTGCCAGCGGGGAGAGATGGTAAGTATCTCTCTCTCTCTCTCTTTCTCTCTCCATATCTTTTTCTCTTGTGTCTACCGCAATGTGTAAAAAGGGGGACTTGCTGCCGTAATGTGTAAAAAGGGGGACACTGGCTGCCGTAATGTGTAAAAAGGGGGGTGCTGTCTGCCGTAATGTGTAAAAAGGGGACGTTGTCTGCCGTAATGTGTAAAAAGGGGGACGCTGTCTGCCGTAATGTGTAATAAAGGGGACGCTGTCTGCCGTAATATGTAATAAGGGGGACGCTGTCTGCCATAATGTGTAATAAGGGGGACGCTGTCTGCCGTAATGTGTAAAAAGGGGACGCTGTCTGCCGTAATGTGTAAAAAGGGGACGCTGTCTGCCGTAATGTGTAAAAAGGGGGACGCTGTCTGTCGTAATGTGTACAAAAAGGGGACGCTGTCTGCCGTAATGTGTAAAAAGGGGACGCTGTCTGCCGTAATGTGTAAAAAGGGGGACACTGTCTTCCGTAATGAGTAAAAAGGGGATGCTGCCTGCCATAATGTGTAAAAAGGGGACGCTGTCTGCTGTAATGTGTAATAAGGGGGGGCGCTGTCTGACGTAATGTGTAAAAAGGGGAACGCTGTCTGCCGTAATGTGTAAAAAAGGGGACGCTGTCTGCCGTAATGTGTAAAAAAGGGGACGCTGTCTGCCGTAATGTGTAAAAAGGGGGACGCTGTCTGCCGTAATGTGTAAAAAGGCACGCTGTCTGCCGTAATGTGTAAAAAGGGGGATGCTGTCTGCCGTAATGTGTAAAAAGGGGACGCTGTCTGCCGTAATGTGTAAAAAGGAAATGATGTCTGCCGTAATGTGTAAAAAGGGGCTCTACCTGGTGTAGTGGCGCTACTGTGCAGCGTAATTTGAATAATGGAGACTACTATGCACCGTAGTATGATTTGGTATTATTTTGTGGCCACGCCCCTTCCCCATTAAGCCACGCCCCTATATATTTTCTGCACGCCTGCGGCCCGCACTGCCCCTATCTTGCGTAGGGGGGCGCCAATGCCGTTTCTTGCACACCGCTAAAATACCTAGTTACGGCACTGCATGCAATCACGGCAAAGAGATGCTTTACATGTTATGCATAATTATATTATTGATGGGGAAATTCAAGTGTTGATGTGAGCACTTATAATGTAATATACACGCATAATGGTTTAAGGCGGTGATAACTTAATACTATCTTAAGACAAAGGGGGTCATTCCGAGTTGTTCGCTCGTTGCCGATTTTCGCTATGCTGCGATTTGTTGCAAACTGCGCATGCGTAAGGCACGCAGGGCGCATACGCTTAGTTATTTAACTAAAAACTTAGCAGATTTGCTGTGGATTCTGTGGCGCATTTCAGTCGCACTGCTGTTCGGTAAATGATTGACAGGAAAGGGGCGTTTCTGGGTGGTAACTCATGGTTTTCCCGGCGTTTGCAAAAAAACGCAGGCGTGTCAGGGAAAAACGCGGGAGTGGCTGTCCGAACGCAGGGCGTGTTTGTGACGTCAAACCAGGAACTAAACTAACTAAGCTGATCGCAATCTGTGAGTAGGTCTGGAGCTACTCAGAAACTGCAAATAATTATTTAGTAGCAATTCTGCTAATCTTTCGTTCGCTATTCTGCTAAGCTAAGATACACTCCCAGAGGGCGGCGGCCTAGCATGTGCAATGCTGCTAAAAGCAGCTAGCGAGCGAACAACTCGGAATGACCCCCAAACTTGGGTCTTTTAATAGCTAAAAACAACATTCATATCTCTCTCTCTCTCTCTATATATATATATATATATATATATATATATATATATATTGGCGTTTCTATAATGGGTGCAATGCAGTGGCGTAAGTTCACCCCAGTCGCCCGGAGGCATGATAAATGTTGGTGCCGCCCCCTACATACTGTATACATACACACCCTTCATATGTAGCTATCCGGCACTCATGTTGAACAGTAGTAGCGTGCTCAGGTGCCTTTCCCAATAGTAATATAGATACACATACAAAGTGGACGGCACTCCAAGTCAGTCATCACAATAAAATAGACACCAGCATACCTTTATAGCACACCTACAGTACTCCCTCACCCACCAGCGTGTCACAATGTAGATGCTTTGGCGCCGTGGTGTGCCGATATACAGTGTATATATATAAAAACCACACAAACTTTCACTTAAACACACACAAAAACGCCACTTTCACTTAAACACACACAAGCCTCTCACTTACACTCACGCCTCTTACTTACACACGCCTCCTTAGCTTAAACACACGCATGCCTCCTTCGCTTAAACACACACACCTCCTTCCAGTGGCGTAAGTTCGTCCCAGTCGCCCGGAGGCATGATAAATGTTGGTGCCCCCCTACATATACACACACATACCATATGTAGGTATCCGGCACTAAGGGTGAACAGTAGCAACGTGGTCAGGTACCTTTCCCAATAGTAATATAGGTACACATAGAAAGTGTCAAAAAATAGGAAAATACCTTGGCGCACCAGGGGTAAAGGAAAGAGTACCAGAAGGAGGTGGTCAGACTGATTCTAAATTTATTTGTACGTTTAGGACATATTAAAACATATTTATAAAATCATAAAATTTCATCCAAAGAATTAGCACGATTTATCTTAGCATAACCTGATGAACACAACAGTGTGATGATAATGACAATCTATTATCTTTCACAAATAATCATATCAGTGTGCCAATGCTTATAAATGTAATTCAGTACTCGCCCCAAAAGGCATAGGAAAAAGTCCCGAGACCTGCTTATCCCACGTGGATGATACTTAATGTCCTTTAGAAAAACAGTTTTTAAATAGTAGGGATTTTCCTATATGAATGTACAGCCGTGTATCACCTCGTCCCAGCAGCTCAGTTTAATAGCTGATAGGCTTCTTGGGATGATCACGGTTCAATATACCCTTTCCACTGTGGCTGTTCTTATTATGTAGGTAACTCCCAGCACACTTATTTTCTCTGACGTCCTAGTGGATGCTGGGGACTCCGTAAGGACCATGGGGAATAGCGGCTCCGCAGGAGACTGGGCACAAAAGTAAAGCTTTAGAACTACCTGGTGTGCACTGGCTCCTCCCCCTATGACCCTCCTCCAAGCCTCAGTTAGATTTTTGTGCCCGAACGAGAAGGGTGCACACTAGGTGGCTCTCCTGAGCTGCTTAGTGAAAAGTTTAGTTTTAGGTTTTTTTATGTTCAGTGAGACCTGCTGGCAACAGGCTCACTGCATCGAGGGACTAAGGGGAGAAGAAGCGAACTCACCTGCGTGCAGAGTGGATTGGGCTTCTTAGGCTACTGGACATTAGCTCCAGAGGGACCGATCACAGGCCCAGCCATGGATAGGTCCCAGAGCCGCGCCGCCGGCCCCCTTACAGAGCCAGAAGACAGAAGAGGTCCGGTTTCCCCCGATAACAACTGATCATTTCTAAAATGTTATTTGCATTATATCCTTTCCCGCCAGAGGTTAGGGTGCGTTGGGAAACACCCCCTAGGGTGGATAAAGCGCTCACACGCTTGTAAGAACAAGGGCTCTACCCTCTCCTGAGATGGCCGCCCTTAAGGATCCTGCTGATAGAAAGCAGGAGGGTATCCTAAAATGTATTTACACACATACTGGTGTTATACTGCGACCAGCAATCGCCTCAGCCTGGATGTGCAGTGCTGGGTTGGCGTGGTCGGATTCCCTGACTGAAAATATTGATACCCTAGATAGGGACAGTATATTATTGCCTATAGAGCATTTAAAAGATGCATTTCTATATATGCGTGATGCACAGCGGAATATTTGCCGACTGGCATCAAGTCTAAGTGCGTTGTCCATTTCTGCCAGTAGAGGGTTATGGACACGACAGTGGTCAGGTGATGCGGATTCCAAACGGCATTTGGAAGTACTGCCTTATTAAGGGGAGGAGTTATTTGGGGTCGGTCTTTCAGACCTGGTGGCCACGGCAACAGCTGGGAAATCCACGTTTGTACCCCAGGTCGCCTCTCAACATAAGAAGACGCCGTATTATCAGGCGCAGTCTTTTCGTGGGCAAGCGGGCAAAAGGTTCCTCATTTCTGCCCCGTGACAGAGGGAGAGGAAAAAGGCTGCAGAAATCAGCCAGTTCCCAGGAACAGAAGCCCTCTCCCGCCTCTGCCAAGCCCTCAGTATGACGCTGGGGCTTTACAAGCAGAATCAGGCACGGTGGGGGCCCGTCTCAATGAATTTCAGCGCGCAGTGGGCTCACTCGCAAGTAGACCCCTGGATCCTTCAGGTGATATCTCAGGGGTACAAATTGGAATTCGAGACGTCTCCCCCTCCCCGTTTCCTAAAGTCGGCTTTACCGATGTCTCCTTCTGACAGGGAGGCAGTTTTGGAAGCCATTCACAAGCTGTATTCCCAGCAGGTGATAATCAAGGTACCCCTCCTGCAACAGGGAACGGGGTATTATTCCACACTGTTGTGGTACCGAAGCCGGACGGCTCGGTGAGACCGATTCTAAATCTAAAATCTTGAACACTTACATACGGAGGTTCAAATTCAAGATTGAGTCACTCAGAGCAGTGATTGCGAATCTGGAAGAAGGGGACTACATGATGTCTCGGGACATCAAGGATGCTTACCTTCATGTCCCAATTTACCTTTCTCACCAAGGGTACCTCAGGTTTATGGTACAGAACTGTCACTATCAGTTTCAGACGCTGCCGTATGGATGGTCCACGGCACCCCGGGTCTTTACCAAGGTAATGGCCGAAATGATGATACTCCTTCGAAGGAAGGGAATTTTAGTTATCCCTTACTTGGACGATTCCCTGATAAGGGTAAGATCCAGGGAACAGTTGGAGGTCGGTGTAGCACTATCTCAGGTAGTGTTGCGGCAGCACGATTGGATTCTCAATATTCCAAAATCGCAGCTGATTCCGACGACTCGTCGTCTGTTCCTAGGGATGATCCTGGACACAGTCCAGAAAAAGGTGTTTCTCCCGGAGGAGAAAGTCAGGGAGTTATCCGAGCTAGTCGGGAACCTCCTATAACCGAGCCAAGTCTCAGTACATCAATGAAAGGGTCTGGGAAAAATGGTGGCTTCCTACGAAGCAATCCCATTCGGCAGATTCCACGCAAGAACTTTCCAGTGGGACCTGCTGGACAAATGGTCCGGGTCGCATCTTCAGATGCATCAGCAGATAACCCTGTCACCAAGCACAAGGGTGTCTCTCCTGTGGTGGTTGCAGAGTGCTCATCTTCTAGAGGGCCGCAGATTCGACATTCAGGACTGGGTCCTGGTGACCACGGATGCCAGCCTGCGAGGCTGGGGAGCAGTCACACAGGGAAGGAATTTCCAGAGCTTATGGTCAAGCCTGGAGACATCACTTCACATAAATATCCTGAAGCTAAGGGCCATTTACAATGCTCTAAGCTCAGCAAGACCTCTGCTTCAAGGTCACCCGGAGTTGATCCATTCGGACAACATCACGGCAGTCACCCACGTAAACAGACAGGGTGACACAAGAAGCAGGAGGGCAATGGCAGAAGTTGCAAGGATTCTTCGCTGGGCGGAAAATCATGTGATAGCACTGTCAGCAAGTGGGGACTTCACCCAGAAGTCTTCCACATGTTTATAAAACTCGACAAGTATTGCGCCGGGTCAAGGGACCCTCCGACAATAGCTGTAGACGCTCTGGTAACACAGTGGGTGTACCAGTCAGTGTATGTGTTCCCTCCTCTGCCTCTCATACCCAAAGGTACTGAGAATTATAAGATGGAGAGGAGTAAGCACTATATTCGGGCTCCGGATTGGCCAAGAAGGACTTGGTAACCGGAACTTCAAGAGATGCTCACGGAGGATCCGTGGCCTCTACCTCTAAGAAGGGACCTGCTCCAGCAAGGACCCTGTCTGTTCCAAGACTTACCGCGACTGCGTTTGACGGCATGGCGGTTGAACGCCGGATCCTGAAGGAGAAAGGCATTCCGGATGAAGTCATTCCTATCCTGATCAAAGCCAGGAAAGATATAACCGCAAAACATTATCACCGCATTTGGCGAAAATATGTTGCGTGGTGCGAGGCCAGTAAGGCCCCGACGGAGGAATTTTCAACTAGGTCGATTCCTACATTTCCTGCAAACAGGAGTGTCTATGGGCCTGAAATGGGGGTCCATTAAGGTTCAAATTTCGGCCCTGTCAATTTTCTTCCAAAAAGAACTAGCTTCAGTCCCTGAAGTTCAGACGTTTATGAAAGGGGTACTGTATATACAGCCTCCTTTTGTGCCTCCAGTGGCACCTTGGGATCTAAATGTAGTTTTTGGGTTCCAAAAGTCACATTGGTTTGAACCACTTAAATATGTGGTGTTAAAATATCTCACATGGAAAGTGGTCATGCTGTTGGCCCTGGCCTGGGCCAGGTGCGTGTCAGAATTGGCGGCTTTATCCTGTAAAAGCCCTCATCTGATTTTCCATTCGGACAGGGCGGAATTGAGGACTTGTCCTCAGTTTCTCCCTAAGGTGGTTTTCAGCGTTTCACCTGAATCAACCTATTGTGGTGCCTGCGGCTACTAGGGACTTGGAGGACTCCAAGTTGCTAGACGTTGTCAGGGCCCTGGAAATATAGGTTTCCAGGACGGCTGGAGTCAGAAAATCTGACTCGTTGTTTATTCTGTATGCACCCAACAAGCTGGGTGCTCCTGCTTCTAAGCAGACTATTGCTCGTTGGATTTGTAGTACAATTCAGCTTGCACATTCTGTGGCAGGCCTGCCACAGACAAAATCTGTAAAAGCCCATTCCACAAGGAAGGTGGGCTCATCTTGGGCGGCTGCCCGAGGGGTCTCGGCTTTACAACTTTGCCGAGCAGATACTTGGTCAGGAGCAAATACGTTTGTAAAATTCTACAAATTTGATACCCTGGCTGAGGAGGACCTGGAGTTCTCTCATTTGGTGCTGCAGAGTCATTCGCACTCTCCCGCCCGTTTGGGAGCTTTGGTATAATCCCCATGGTCCTTATGGAGTCCCCAGCATCCACTAGGACGTCAGAGAAAATAAGAATTTACTTACCGATAATTCTATTTCTCGTAGTCCGTAGTGGATGCTGGGCGCCCATCCCAAGTGCGGATTGTCTGCAATACTGGTACATAGTTATTGTTACAAAAAAAAAAAAAATCGGGTTATTGCTGTAGTGAGCCATCTTTTCTAGAGGCTCCTCTGTTATCATGCTGTTAACTGGGTTTAGATCACAAGTTATATGGTGTGATTGGTGTGGCTGGTATGAGTCTTACCCGGGATTCAAAATCCTTCCTTATTGTGTACGCTCGTCCGGGCACAGTATCCTAACTGAGGCTTGGAGGAGGGTCATAGGGGGAGGAGCCAGTGCACACCAGGTAGTTCTAAAGCTTTACTTTTGTGCCCAGTCTCCTGCGGAGCCGCTATTCCCCATGGTCCTTACGGAGTCCCCAGCATCCACTACGGACTACGAGAAATAGAATTATCGGTAAGTAAATTCTTATTTTTTACACACCACAAATGTGTGAACTAGTGCTTATCGGGTAACAGTACCTGTAAATCGAAAGTGTCCAGAATCCTCCGTTCCCTCCTCTCCCGGGTCCGTATCTGAAGGACCTCCGGTGGGGCCGGGCAGCCGATTCCCAGAGCTCCGATACAGCTTGTATCGTCTGGCCCGCAAGCGTGAAACGCAGGCCAGTCGCTTCCGGTTTCGCGGCTTCCGACTTCCGGGATTACGTGTCGTCAGCGAGTCAGTGGAAGTTAGGGTTGAGCTCCGGCTCCTGAGATTAACATGCAGCAATCCTAGAAAGTGGACGCACACCAAGTCAGTCATTACAATAAAACAGACACCAGCATACCATTATAGTACACCTACAGTGCTCCCTCACCCGCCAGCGGGTCTCGATGGAGATGCTTTGGCGCAGCGGTGAGCAGATATAACTAGTGTTCACTCTAGGATTTTTTTAGGGCAGGGTGCTGATCACGGGGAGGGCACATTTTTCCATTCGGGAGGGCACATTTTTAAGTTAGATGGGCAAACTTAGGTACATACTATTATGCTTGGTGCTCCCATTCCTATAGGCCAAAACATGGACAGTGCGCGCCGAAGGCACGCATCAAAAATCTAGGGGCGTTGTTTTGTGGAGAAGGGGCGTGGCCACATAATAGTGGCAATTCACATTACACCACACGGTAGTGCACCTAATACACATTGCACCAGGTAGAACCTCCTATACACACTGCGCCAGGTAGAGCACGTTATACATATTGCGCCAGATAGAGCACATTATACACACTGCACCAGGTAGAGAGCACTGAGGCACACTGCACCAGGTAGAGAGCACTGAGGCACACTGCACCAGGTAGAGAGCACTGAGGCAACTGCACCAGGTAGAGAGCACTGAGGCACACTGCACCAGGTAGAGAGCACTGAGGCACACTGCACCAGGTAGAGAGCACTGAGGCACACTGCACCAGGTAGAGAGCACTGAGATTGAAGTTTACAGCTGCAAAATACTTACAAGGTTAATTTAGCCCAGGGGGACTCTCATGTGCTTACCGAGTCCGGCGGCGCACGGCTGGGTTCGGCGGCGTGGCGGGGTCCGGCAGGCAGCAAACGGCAGGGCGCACAAAAACGGGCAGGGCGGGATTCAGCTGTCTAAGGGGCAGGGCGCAGCGTCCTGTGAAAGACACCTAGCGTGAACACTAGATATATATAAAAAACCACACAAACGCCTCATTCACTTAAACACACACACGTCTCTTTCACTTAAACACACACGCCGCTTTCACACACACACCTCCTTTACTTAAAAACACACACGCCGCTTTCACTTAAACACCCACACATGCCTTTCACTTACACACACACGCCTTTCACTTACACACACACACACACACACACACACACACACACACACATTCAGAACGGACACCCCTCCATATATTTATAAGGTAGTGTGTACCCAGACCAGGTGTGTGCTCTGTACATAGTCCTGTAGAAATGCTCAAATGCCTCCTTTAATCCTTTCCTCTCACACACATACCTCTCACTTACACACAAACACACCTCTCACACACGCCTCTCACTTACACACACACACACGTGCCTCTCACTTACACACACACACCTCTCACACACGTGCCTCTCACTTACACACACACACACACACACCTCTCACACACGTGCCTCTCACACACACATGCCTCTCACTTACACACACACATGCCTCTCACTTACACACACATGCCTCCCACTTACATACACATGCCTCTCACTTACACACACACATGCCTCTCACTTACACACACACACACACACATGCCTCTCACTTACACACACACGCCTCTCTCACACACACACACACACACACACACATGCCTCCCACTTACACACACATACATGCCTCCCACTTACACACACATACATGCCTCTCACTTACACACACATACATGCCTCTCACTTACACACACATACATGCCTCTCACTTACACACACACACACACATACATGCCTCTCACATCACTCACACACACACACACACACACACACACACACACACACACATATGCCTCTTTTTTACTTGAATGCACAACTTTCCTTAAAAACACACCCACACCTCACTTAAAAACAAGCACACACAAAACACAGTGCTTCCCCCCAAATCCACCTCTCCCCCACCCAGTGCCTACCTTTGTCTATCATCAGGCGCACGGAGGAGCAGAGAGCTTCCCTCAGCTGGCTTACTTAACTAGAAGGGCCCGGGAGGAGCTGTGCTCTGGAGCTCCCCCTAGCTGCAGCCAGTGCCAGCTCTCTCTACAGGAGGCAGCTTCCATGTCACTGACACAGCTCCTCCGTCTGCAATAGCAGCGCGGTCCTCAGGCAGCGGGAGACAGTGGAGGAGATGTGCCCCCTTGCGGTCAGGAGCCCGGCGGCAGCCGACTCCACTGCCTCCCACAGTTCCGCCCCTGCCTCCTTCGCTTAAACACACACGCCTCTCACTTACACACACGCCTCTGACTTACACACACACGCCTCTGACTTACACACACACCTCTCACACACACGCCTCTCACACAAACGCCTCTCACTTACACATGCTTCCTTCACTTAAACTCACACACATGCCTCCTTCATTTCAACTCACACACACACGCTTCCTTCACTTAAACACACAAACATGCCTCTTTCACTTACACACACACACACACACACACACACACACACACGCCTCTTTCACTTAAACACACATATGCCTCTCTCACACATACACACGTCTCCCTTACAAGCACACACGCCTCTATCACTTAAAAATACACACACAAACAAAAACAAACACATGCTTCCTTCACTTACACACACACACACACACACACCTCACTTAAACTTGCACACATAAAGCACAGTGCTGCCAACATTTATTAAAGACCCCCCAGCACCCACCCCCCCAGTGCAGCTTGAGGCAAGTGCTGCCGGTGCCTAACTGCTGCTATCAGTCCAACGGAAGAACAGAGAGCTTCACTCGGCCAGCTCATCTGGAAGGGCCTGGCAGGAGCTGCGTTCTGGAGCTCTCCCTAGCTGTAGCCATAGCCAGCTCTCTGTATATACTAGGAAGCAGCTTCCGTGTCACTGACACGAAAGCTCCTCGCAGCGAACGATCTGTCAGGCAGCGGGAGACAGTGGAGGAGAAGTGCCCCCTTGAGGTCAGGAGCCCGGCGGCAGCCGACTCCACTGCCTCCCAGAGTTCCGCCCCTGGTGCAATGTGTGGGCCCACACTTCAGCCATGTTCTATCACTTACCTTTCTGGAGTCCCACATCTGCGCTGCAACAGTAGCAGAAAATCACCACTAAATGGGCACTTGGCCTGCGCAGCAGTGAGTAGTCTCCGAAACATGGCGGGCGCCATGTGTCCAGAAACCTGCACAATTCCAGGGCCTACTGTGCCATGGAGAGGAGGGGGCCCACCCGGAGTCTGCACACGGTCCCTCTCCTCTGTTATAATGTCCCTGAAATAACCAATGACTGTTATATCTAAAAAAAAATAAGAATTTACTTACCGATAATTCTATTTCTCGTAGTCCGTAGTGGATGCTGGGGACTCCGTCAGGACCATGGGGAATAGCGGCTCCGCAGGAGACAGGGCACAAAATTAAAAGTTTGACCACTAGGTGGTGTGCACTGGCTCCTCCCCCTATGACCCTCCTCCAAGCCTCAGTTAGGATACTGTGCCCGGACGAGCGTACACAATAAGGAAGGATTTTGAGTCCCGGGTAAGACTCATACCAGCCACACCAATCACACTGTACAACTTGAGATCTGAACCCAGTTAACAGCATGATAACAGAGGAGCCTCTGAAAAGATGGCTTCCAACAATAATAACCCGATTTTTGTAACAATAACTATGTACAAGTATTGCAGACAATCCGCACTTGGGATGGGCGCCCAGCATCCACTACGGACTACGAGAAATAGAATTATCGGTAAGTAAATTCTTATTTTCTCTGACGTCCTAAGTGGATGCTGGGGACTCCGTCAGGACCATGGGGATTATACCAAAGCTCCCAAACGGGCGGGAGAGTGCGGATGACTCTGCAGCACCGAATGAGAGAACTCCAGGTCCTCCTTAGCCAGGGTATCAAATTTGTAGAATTTTACAAACGTGTTCTCCCCTGACCACTTAGCTGCTCGGCAGCGTTGTAATGCCGAGACCCCTCGGGCAGCCGCCCAAGGTGAGCCCACCTTCCTTGTGGAGTGGGCATTTACAGATTTTGGCTGTGGCAGGCCTGCCACAGAATGCGCAAGTTGAATTGTGCTACAAATCCAACGAGCAATCGTCTGCTTAGACGCAGGAACACCCAGCTTGTTGGGTGCATACAGTATAAACAGCGAGTCAGCCTTTCTGACTCCAGCCGTCCTTTAAATATATATATATATTTTTAAGGCTCTGACAACGTCGAACAACTTGGAGTCCTCCAAGTCGCTAGAAGCCGCAGGCACCACAATAGGTTGGTTCAGGTGAAACGCTGATACCACCTTAGGGAGAAACTGAGGACGCGTCCGCAGTTCTGCCCTGTCCCAATGGAAAATCAGATATGGGCTTTTGTACGATAAAGCCGCCAATTCTTACACTCTCCTGGCCAAAGCCAGGGCCAGTAGCATGGTCACTTTCCATGTAAGATATTTCAAATCCACCGATTTGAGTGGCTCAAACCAATGGGATTTGAGAAATCCCAAAACTACATTGAGATCCCACGGTGCCACTGGAGGCACAACCGGGCTGTATATGTAGTACTCCTTTGACAAAAGCTTGGACTTCAGGAACTGAAGCCAATTCTTTCTGGAAGAAAATCGACAGGGCCGAAATTTGAACCTTAATGGACCCCAATTTTAGGCCCATAGACAATCCTGTTTGCAGGAAATGTAGGAATCGACCCAGTTGAAATTCCTCCGTCGGAGCCCTTTCCTTCAGGATCCGGCGTTCAACCGCCATGCCGTCAAACGCAGCCGCGGTAAGTCTAGAGGTAGAGTGCACGGATCCTCCGTGCGCATCTCTTGAAGTTCCGGGTACCAAGTCCTTCTTGGCCAATCCGGAGCCACGAGTATCGTTCTTACTCCCCTTCGCCTTATAATTCTCAGTACCTTGGGTATGAGAGGCAGAGGGGGGAACACATACATTGACTGGTACACCCATGGTGTTACCAATGCGTCCCCAGCTATTGCCTGAGGGTCTTTTGACCCGGCGCAATACCTGTCCAGTTTTTTGTTGAGGCGGGACGCCATCATGTCCACCTTTGGTTTTTCCCAGCGGTTCACAATCATGTGGAAGACTTCTGGGTGAAGTCCCCACTCTCCCGGGTGGTGATCGTGTCTGCTGAGGAAGTCTGCTTCCCAGTTGTCCACTCCCGGAATGAACACTGCTGACAGTGCTATCACATGATTTTCTGCCCAGTGAAAAATCCTTGCAGCTTCTGCCATTGCCCTCCTGCTTCTTGTGTCGCCCTGTCTGTTTACGTGGGCGACTGCCGTGGTGTTGTCCTACTGGATCAACACCGGCTGACCCTGAAGCAGAGGTCTTGCCAGGCTTAGAGCATTGTAAATTGCCCTTAGCTCCAGTATATTTATGTGAAGTGAAGTCTCCAGGCTTGACCACACTCCCTGGAAATTTCTTCCCTGTGTGACTGCTCCCCAGCCTCTCAGGCTGGCATTCGTGGTCACCAGGACCCAGTCCTGAATGCCGAATCTGCGGCCCTCCAAAAAGGTGAGCACTCTGCAACCACCACAGAAGAGACCCCCTTGTCCTTGGAGACGGGGCTATCCGCTGATGCATCTGAAGATGCGATCCGGACCATTTGTCCAGCAGATCCCACTGAAAGGTTCTTGCGTGGAATCTGCCGAATGGAATCGCTTCGTAAGAAGCCATCATTTACCCAGGACTCTTGTGCATTGATGCACTGACACTTTTCTTGGTTTTAGGAGGTTCCTGACTAGCTCGGATAACTCCCTGGCTTTCTCCTCCGGGAGAAAAACCTTTTTCTGAACTGTGTCCAGAATCATCCCTAGGAACAGCAGACGTGTTGTCGGGATCAGCTGGGATTTTGGAATATTTAGAATCCACCCGTGCTGTTGTAGCACTACTTGGTATAGTGCTACTGCGACCTCTAACTGTTCTCTGGATCTTGCCCTTATCAGGAGAACGTTCAAGTAAGGGATCATTTATACGCCTTTTCTTTGAAGTAGAATCATCATTTCAGCCTTTACCTTGGTAAAGACCCGGGGTGCCGTGGACAATCCAAACGGCAACGTCTGAAACTGATAGTGACAGTTTTGTACCACGAACCTGAGGTACCCTTGGTGTGAAGGGCAAATTGGGACATGGAGGTAAGCATCCTTGATGTCCCAGGACACCATAAAGTCCCCTTCTTCCAGATTCGCTATCACTGCTCTGAGTGATTTCATCTTGAACTTGAACCTTTGTATGTAAGTGTTCAAAAGATTTCAGACTTAGAATAGGTCTCACCGAGCCGTCCGGCTTCGGTACCACAAACAGCGTGGAATAATACCCCTTTCCTTGTTGTAGTAGGGGTACCTTGACTATTACTTGCTGGGAATACAGCTTGTGAATAGCTTCCAACACCGTCTCCCTGTCGGAGGGAGATGTTGGTAAAGCAGACTTCAGGAATCTGCGAGGAAGAGACGTCTCGAATTCCAATCTGTACCCCTGTGATACTACCTGCAGGATCCAGGGGTCGACTTGCGAGTGAGCCCACTGCGCGCTGAAATTCTTGAGACGACCCCCCCACCGGACCTGAGTCCGCTTGTAGGGCCCCAGCGACATGCTGAGGACTTTTCAGAAGCGGGGGAAGGCTTCTGCTCCTGGGAAGGAGCTGCTTGCTGCAGTCTCTTACCCTTTCCTTTGCCTCGGGCAGATATGAATGGCCTTTTGCCCGCTTGTTCTTATGAGAACGAAAGGACTGAGGCTGAAAAGACGGTGACCTGAGGTAGGAGGTGACCTGAGGTAAAAAAGGTGGATTTTCCGGCTGTTGCCGTGGCCACCAAGTCCGATAGACCGACCCCAAATAATTCCTCCCCTTTATACGGCAAACTTCCATATGCCGCTTGGAATCCGCATCACCTGACCACTGTCGCGTCCATAAACTTCTTCTGGCAGAAATGGACAGCGCACTTACCCTTGATGCCAGAGTGCCAATATCCCTCTGTGCATCTCGCATAAATGCTAGAGATGAGCGCCGGAAATTTTTCGGGTTTTGTGTTTTGGTTTTGGGTTCGGTTCCGCGGCCGTGTTTTGGGTTCGACCGCGTTTTGGCAAAACCTCACCGAATTTTTTTTGTCGGATTCGGGTGTGTTTTGGATTCGGGTGTTTTTTTCAAAAAACACTAAAAAACAGCTTAAATCATAGAATTTGGGGGTCATTTTGATCCCAAAGTATTATTAACCTCAAAAACCATAATTTACACTAATTTTCAGTCTATTCTGAATACCTCACACCTCACAATATTATTTTTAGTCCTAAAATTTGCACCTAGGTCGCTGGATGACTAAGCTAAGCGACCCTAGTGGCCGACACAAACACCGGGCCCATCTAGGAGTGTCACTGCAGTGTCACGCAGGATGTCCCTTCCAAAAAACCCTCCCCAAACAGCACATGACGCAAAGAAAAAAAGAGGCGCAATGAGGTAGCTGTGTGAGTAAGATAAGCGACCCTAGTGGCCGACACAAACACCGGGCCCATCTAGGAGTGTCACTGCAGTGTCACGCAGGATGTCCCTTCCAAAAAACCCTCCCCAAACAGCACATGACGCAAAGAAAAAAAGAGGCGCAATGAGGTAGCTGTGTGAGTAAGATAAGCGACCCTAGTGGCCGACACAAACACCGGGCCCATCTAGGAGTGGCACTGCAGTGTCACGCAGGATGTCCCTTCCAAAAAACCCTCCCCAAACAGCACATGACGCAAAGAAAAAAAGAGGCGCAATGAGGTAGCTGTGTGAGTAAGATAAGCGACCCTAGTGGCCGACACAAACACCGGGCCCATCTAGGAGTGGCACTGCAGTGTCACGCAGGATGGCCCTTCCAAAAAACCCTCCCCAAACAGCACATGACGCAAAGAAAAATTAAAGAAAAAAGAGGTGCAAGATGGAATTGTCCTTGGGCCCTCCCACCCACCCTTATGTTGTATAAACAGGACATGCACACTTTAACCAACCCATCATTTCAGTGACAGGGTCTGCCACACGACTGTGACTGATATGACGGGTTGGTTTGGACCCCCACCAAAAAAGAAGCAATTAATCTCTCCTTGCACAAACTGGCTCTACAGAGGCAAGATGTCCACCTCATCATCATCCTCCGATATATCACCGTGTACATCCCCCTCCTCACAGATTATCAATTCGTCCCCACTGGAATCCACCATCTCAGCTCCCTGTGTACTTTGTGGAGGCAATTGCTGCTGGTCAATGTCTCCACGGAGGAATTGATTATAATTCATTTTAATGAACATCATCTTCTCCACATTTTCTGGATGTAACCTCGTACGCCGATTGCTGACAAGGTGAGCGGCGGCACTAAACACTCTTTCGGAGTACACACTTGTGGGAGGGCAACTTAGGTAGAATAAAGCCAGTTTGTGCAAGGGCCTCCAAATTGCCTCTTTTTCCTGCCAGTATAAGTACGGACTGTGTGACGTGCCTACTTGGATGCGGTCACTCATATAATCCTCCACCATTCTTTCAATGTTGAGAGAATCATATGCAGTGACAGTAGACGACATGTCCGTAATCGTTGTCAGGTCCTTCAGTCCGGACCAGATGTCAGCATCAGCAGTCGCTCCAGACTGCCCTGCATCACCGCCAGCGGGTGGGCTCGGAATTCTGAGCCTTTTCCTCGCACCCCCAGTTGCGGGAGAATGTGAAGGAGGAGATGTTGACAGGTCGCGTTCCGCTTGACTTGACAATTTTCTCACCAGCAGGTCTTTCAACCCCAGCAGACTTGTGTCTGCCGGAAAGAGAGATCCAAGGTAGGCTTTAAATCTAGGATCGAGCACGGTGGCCAAAATGTAGTGCTCTGATTTCAACAGATTGACCACCCGTGAATCCTTGTTAAGCGAATTAAGGGCTCCATCCACAAGTCCCACATGCCTAGCGGAATCGCTCCGTGTTAGCTCCTCCTTCAATGTCTCCAGCTTCTTCTGCAAAAGCCTGATGAGGGGAATGACCTGACTCAGGCTGACAGTGTCTGAACTGACTTCACGTGTGGCAAGTTCAAAGGGCATCAGAACCTTGCACAACGTTGAAATCATTCTCCACTGCGCTTGAGACAGGTGCATTCCACCTCCTATATCGTGCTCAATTGTATAGGCTTGAATGGCCTTTTGCTGCTCCTCCAACCTCTGAAGCATATAGAGGGTTGAATTCCACCTCGTTACCACTTCTTGCTTCAGATGATGGCAGGGCAGGTTCAGTAGTTTTTGGTGGTGCTCCAGTCTTCTGTACGTGGTGCCTGTACGCCGAAAGTGTCCCGCAATTCTTCTGGCCACCGACAGCATCTCTTGCACGCCCCTGTCGTTTTTTTAAAAATTCTGCACCACCAAATTCAAGGTATGTGCAAAACATGGGACGTGCTGGAATTTGCCCATATTTAATGCACACACAATATTGCTGGCGTTGTCCGTTGCCACAAATCCACAGGAGAGTCCAATTGGGGTAAGCCATTCCGCGATGATCTTCCTCAGTTGCCGTAAGAGGTTTTCAGCTGTGTGCGTATTCTGGAAACCGGTGATACAAAGCGTAGCCTGCCTAGGAAAGAGCTGGCGTTTGCGAGATGCTGCTACTGGTGCCGCCGCTGCTGTTCTTGCGGCGGGAGTCCATACATCTACCCAGTGGGCTGTCACAGTCATATAGTCCTGACCCTGCCCTGCTCCACTTGTCCACATGTCCGTGGTTAAGTGGACATTGGGTACAACTGCATTTTTTAGGACACTGGTGAGTCTTTTTCTGACGTCCGTGTACATTCTCGGTATCGCCTGCCTAGAGAAGTGGAACCTAGATGGTATTTGGTAACGGGGGCACACTGCCTCAATAAATTGTCTAGTTCCCTGTGAACTAACGGCGGATACCGGACGCACGTCTAACACCAACATAGTTGTCAAGGCCTCAGTTATCCGCTTTGCAGCAGGATGACTGCTGTGATATTTCATCTTCCTCGCAAAGGACTGTTGAACAGTCAATTGCTTACTGGAAGTAGTACAAGTGGACTTACGACTTCCCCTCTGGGATGACCATCGACTCCCAGCAGCAACAACAGCAGCGCCAGCAGCAGTAGGCGTTACACGCAAGGATGCATCGGAGGAATCCCAGGCAGGAGAGGACTCGTCAGAATTGCCAGTGACATGGCCTGCAGGACTATTGGCATTCCTGGGGAAGGAGGAAATTGACACTGAGGGAGTTGGTGGGGTGGTTTGCGTGAGCTTGGTTACAAGAGGAAGGGATTTACTGGTCAGTGGACTGCTTCCACTGTCGCCCAAAGTTTTTGAACTTGTCACTGACTTATTATGAATGCGCTGCAGGTGACGTATAAGGGAGGATGTTCCGAGGTGGTTAACGTCCTTACCCCTACTTATTACAGCTTGACAAAGGCAACACACGGCTTGACACCTGTTGTCCGCATTTCTGTTGAAATACTTCCACACCGAAGAGCTGATTTTTTTGGTATTTTCACCAGGCATGTCAGTGGCCATATTCCTCCCACGGACAACAGGTGTCTCCCCGGGTGCCTGACTTAAACAAACCACCTCACCATCAGAATCCTCCTGGTCAATTTCCTCCCCAGCGCCAGCAACACCCATATCCTCCTCATCCTGGTGTACTTCAACACTGACATCTTCAATTTGACTATCAGGAACTGGACTGCGGGTGCTCCTTCCAGCACTTGCAGGGGGTGTGCAAATGGTGGAAGGCGCAAGCTCTTCCCGTCCAGTGTTGGGAAGGTCAGGCATCGCAACCGACACAATTGGACTCTCCTTGTGGATTTGGGATTTCGAAGAACGCACAGTTCTTTGCGGTGCTTTTGCCAGCTTGAGTCTTTTCAGTTTTCTAGCGAGAGGCTGAGTGCTTCCATCCTCATGTGAAGCTGAACCACTAGCCATGAACATAGGCCAGGGCCTCAGCCGTTCCTTGCCACTCCGTGTGGTAAATGGCATATTGGCAAGTTTACGCTTCTCCTCCGACAATTTTATTTTAGGTTTTGGAGTCCTTTTTTTACTGATATTTGGTGTTTTGGATTTGACATGCTCTGTACTATGACATTGGGCATCGGCCTTGGCAGACGACGTTGCTGGCATTTCATCGTCTCGGCCATGACTAGTGGCAGCAGCTTCAGCACGAGGTGGAAGTGGATCTTGATCTTTCCCTAATTTTGGAACCTCAACATTTTTGTTCTCCATATTTTAATAGGCACAACTAAAAGGCACCTCAGGTAAACAATGGAGATGGATGGATACTAGTATACAATTATGGATGGACTGCCGAGTGCCGACACAGAGGTAGCTACAGCCGTGGACTACCGTACTGTACTGTGTCTGCTGCTAATATAGACTGGTTGATAATGAGATGTAGTATGTATAAAGAAGAAAGAAAAAAAAACCACGGGTAGGTGGTATACAATTATGGATGGACTGCCGAGTGCCGACACAGAGGTAGCTACAGCCGTGGACTACCGTACTGTACTGTGTCTGCTGCTAATATAGACTGGTTGATAATGAGATGTAGTATGTATAAAGAAGAATGAAAAAAAAACCACGGGTAGGTGGTATACAATTATGGATGGACTGCCGAGTGCCGACACAGAGGTAGCTACAGCCGTGGACTACCGTACTGTACTGTGTCTGCTGCTAATATAGACTGGTTGATAATGAGATGTAGTATGTATAAAGAAGAAAGAAAAAAAAAACCACGGGTAGGTGGTATACAATTATGGATGGACTGCCGAGTGCCGACACAGAGGTAGCTACAGCCGTGGACTACCGTACTGTACTGTGTCTGCTGCTAATATAGACTGGATGATAATGAGATGTAGTATGTATAAAGAAGAAAGAAAAAAAAAACCACGGGTAGGTGGTATACAATTATGGATGGACTGCCGAGTGCCGACACAGAGGTAGCTACAGCCGTGGACTACCGTACTGTACTGTGTCTGCTGCTAATATAGACTGGATGATAATGAGATGTAGTATGTATAAAGAAGAAAGAAAAAAAAAAAACACGGGTAGGTGGTATACAATTATGGATGGACTGCCGAGTGCCGACACAGAGGTAGCTACAGCCGTGAACTACCGTACTGTGTCTGCTGCTAATATAGACTGGTTGATAATGAGATGTAGTATGTATAAAGAAGAAAGAAAAAAAAAACCACGGGTAGGTGGTATACAATTATGGATGGACTGCCGAGTGCCGACACAGAGGTAGCTACAGCCGTGGACTACCGTACTGTACTGTGTCTGCTGCTAATATAGACTGGATGATAATGAGATGTAGTATGTATAAAGAAGAAAAATAAAAACCACGGGTAGGTGGTATACAATTATGGATGGACTGCCGAGTGCCGACACAGAGGTAGCTACAGCCGTGAACTACCGTACTGTGTCTGCTGCTAATATAGACTGGTTGATAATGAGATGTAGTATGTATAAAGAAGAAAGAAAAAAAAACCACGGGTAGGTGGTATACAATTATGGATGGACTGCCGAGTGCCGACACAGAGGTAGCTACAGCCGTGGACTACCGTACTGTTCTGTGTCTGCTGCTAATATAGACTGGTTGATAATGAGATGTAGTATGTATAAAGAAGAAAGAAAAAAAAAACCACGGGTAGGTGGTATACAATTATGGATGGACTGCCGAGTGCCGACACAGAGGTAGCTACAGCCATGGACTACCGTACTGTACTGTGTCTGCTGCTAATATAGACTGGATGATAATGAGATGTAGTATGTATAAAGAAGAAAGAAAAAAAAACCACGGGTAGGTGGTATACAATTATGGATGGACTGCCGAGTGCCGACACAGAGGTAGCTACAGCCGTGAACTACCGTACTGTGTCTGCTGCTAATATAGACTGGTTGATAATGAGATGTAGTATGTATAAAGAAGAAAGAAAAAAAAAACCACGGGTAGGTGGTATACAATTATGGATGGACTGCCGAGTGCCGACACAGAGGTAGCTACAGCCGTGGACTACCGTACTGTACTGTGTCTGCTGCTAATATAGACTGGATGATAATGAGATGTAGTATGTATAAAGAAGAAAGAAAAATAAAAACCACGGGTAGGTGGTATACAATTATGGATGGACTGCCGAGTGCCGACACAGAGGTAGCTACAGCCGTGAACTACCGTACTGTGTCTGCTGCTAATATAGACTGGTTGATAATGAGATGTAGTATGTATAAAGAAGAAAGAAAAAAAAACCACGGGTAGGTGGTATACAATTATGGATGGACTGCCGAGTGCCGACACAGAGGTAGCTACAGCCGTGGACTACCGTACTGTACTGTGTCTGCTGCTAATATAGACTGGATGATAATGAGATGTAGTATGTATAAAGAAGAAAGAAAAAAAAAACCACGGGTAGGTGGTATACAATTATGGATGGACTGCCGAGTGCCGACACAGAGGTAGCTACAGCCGTGGACTACCGTACTGTACTGTGTCTGCTGCTAATATAGACTGGATGATAATGAGATGTAGTATGTATAAAGAGGAAAGAAAAAAAAAACCACGGGTAGGTGGTATACAATTATGGATGGACTGCCGAGTGCCGACACAGAGGTAGCTACAGCCGTGAACTACCGTACTGTGTCTGCTGCTAGTATAGACTGGATGATAAATAATGATATAAAAAATATATATATATCACTACTGCAGCCGGACAGGTATATATTATATAATGACGGACCTGCTGGACACTGTCTGTCAGCAGAATGAGTTTTTTAATTTTTATAGAATAAAAAAACACCACACAAGTCACACGACGAGTGTACTTTTTCAGGCAGACATTCAATCACAATATACTATACTGGTGGTCAGTGTGGTCAGGTCACTGGTCACAGTGGTCAGTGGTCAGTCACACTGGCAGTGGCACTCTGGCAGCAAAAGTGTGCACTGTTTAATATGTACTCCTGGCTCCTGCTATAACCTATAACTGCTCCCCAGTCTCCCCCACAATTAAGCTGTGTGAGCACAGTCAGATATTATACATAGATGATGCAGCACACTGGGCTGAGCACAGATATGGTATGTGAGTGTGACTGAGTCACTGTGTATCGTTTTTTTCAGGCAGAGAACAAGAACAGAACGGATTATTAAATAATAATAAATTATAAAACTGCACTGGTGGTCAGGTCACTGGTCATCAGTCACTAGTATAACTCCTCCTAAGCTCCAGTAAGTAAATGAAGTGTCTCACTCTCACTCTTCTATCTATTTTAATTTCTAAACGGAGAGGACGCCAGCCACGTCCTCTCCCTATCAATCTCAATGCACGTGTGAAAATGGCCGCGACGCGCGGCTCCTTATATAGAATCCGAGTCTCGCGATAGAATCCGAGCCTCGCGAGAATCCGACAGCGTGATGATGACGTTCGGGCGCGCTCGGGTTAACCGAGCAAGGCGGGAAGATCCGAGTCGCTCGGACCCGTGTAAAAAAACATGAAGTTCGGGCGGGTTCGGATTCAGAGAAACCGAACCCGCTCATCTCTAATAAATGCATCCTTTAAATGCTCTATAGTCAATAAAATATTGTCGCTATTCAGGGTATCAATATTTCCAGTCAGAGATTCCGACCAAACCCCCCCAGCACTGCACATCCATGCTGGGGCGATTGCTGGTCGCAGTATAACATCAGTATGTGTGTATATACTTTTTAGAGTATTTTCCAGCCTCCTATCAGCTGGATCTTTGAGGGCGGCCGTATCAGGAGACGGTAACGCCACTTGTTTTGATAAGCGTGTGAGCGCCTTATCTACCCTAGGGGGTGTTTCCCAGCGCGCCCTAACCTCTGGCGGGAAAGGGTATAATGCCAATAACTTCTTTGAAATTAGCAACTTCCTATCGGGGGTAACCCACGCTTCATCACACACTTCAATCAATTTATCTGATTCAGGAAAAACTAAAGGTAGTTTTTTTTTTCACACCCCACATAATACCCATCTTTGTGGTACTTGTAGTATCAGAAATATGTAACGCCTCCTTCATTGCCGTGATTATGTAACGTGTGGCCCTACTGGAAAATACGTTTGCTTCTTCACCGTCGACACTGGAGTCAGTGTCCGTGTCTGTGTCTATGTCGACCGACTGAGGTAATGGGCGTTTTAAAGCCCCTGACGGTGTTTGAGACGCCTGGACAGGTACTAATTGGTTTGCCGGCCGTCTCATATCGTCAACCGACCTTGTAGCGTGTTGACACTATCACGTAATTCCATAAATAAAGCCATCCATTCCGGTGTCGACTCCCTAGGGGGTGACATCCCATTACAGGCAATTGCTCCGCCTCCACTAACATCGTCCTCATACCTGTCGACACACACGTACCGACACACAGCACACACACAGGGAATGCTCTGATAGAGGACAGGACCCCACTAGCCCTTTGGGGAGACAGAGGGAGAGTTTGCCAGCACACACCAAGGCGCTATAATTATACAGGGACAACCTTATAGTAAGTGTTTTCCCTTATAGCAGCTTAATATATATTAATATCGCCAAAATATGCCCCCCCTCTCTGTTTTAACCCTGTTTCTGTAGTGCAGTGCAGGGGAGAGCCTGGGAGCCTTCCCACCAGCGGATCTGTGTGGGAAAAATGGCGCTGTGTGCTGAGGAGATAGGCCCCGCCCCCTTCACGGCGGGCTCTTCTCCCGGTTTTTTCTGTAATCCTGGCAGGGGTTAAATACATCCATATAGCCCAGGGGCTATATGTGATGTATTTTTAGCCAGTAAAGGTAATTACATTGCTGCCCAGGGCGCCCCCCCCCCAGCGCCCTGCACCCTCAGTGACCGCGGTGTGAAGTGTGCTGAGAGCAATGGCGCACAGCTGCAGTGCTGTGCGCTACCTTAAGAAGACTGGGACGTCTTCAGCCGCCAATTTCTGGACCTCTTCAGCATCTGTAAGGGGGCCGGCGGCGCGGCTCCGGTGACCCATCCAGGCTGTACCTGTGATCGTCCCTCTGGAGCTAGTGTCCAGTAGCCTAAGAAGCCAATCCATCCTGCACGCAGGTGAGTTCGCTTCTTCTCCCCTTAGTCCCGCGTTGCAGTGAGCCTGTTGCCAGCAGGACTCACTGAAAATAAAAAACCTAACAAACTTTTATTCTAAGCAGCTCTTTAGGAGAGCCACCTAGATTGCACCCTTCTCGGCCGGGCACAAAAACCTAACTGAGGCTTGGAGGAGGGTCATAGGGGGAGGAGCCAGTGCACACCACCTAGTGGTCAAACTTTTAATTTTGTGCCCTGTCTCCTGCGGAGCCGCTATTCCCCATGGTCCTGACGGAGTCCCCAGCATCCACTTAGGACGTCAGAGAAAAATATTTTGTCCATAGATCCTCAGCAGGGTGATGACGCCACTAAAAGATGCCTGGAGTTATGTCACATATTGGCTGAAGTCAGAGCTACAACATATGCAGATACGCAATATGCAGAGATAGCTGAAGAACATGATTATGCCACCTGTCAGCCAGTAAGAGAGGAGTACAGCGGACCAACTGCAGAGCATGGTGACTGGTCTTATAGACATACATATGAAGAGCAGAACTACATGGCGTGCATGCATCTATCTCAGGTGCTGGAGAGAGGCTTTGCAGCAGTGACGTCTGAGGTGCAGAGGCTGAGTAGAAGAGGTAGCCGACAACATGAAGGACTGCTCAGACAGCATGAGCTTCTATGCACCAAGACCATGGCAGGAAGAAATGCTGAGCACACTTCATGATATAAATACTTCATTAACTATAACAAAAGCGAGAAAAACACCTTCGGTGCTGCCAAGAGGAAAATAATAAATAAAAGGATTTCTTGAGATAGTTCAATAGATGAATGCAAATTCTAAAAACAACATATATAGTCCAAAGGTTTGTCCAAAGGGTAAAAGAAGGGGAAAAAAGGGTGATGAGTCCACTGACGTTAAAAAAAAAAAAAGTTCTGCTGTATGCTGTCCAATACAAAATATTAAGTTGTTCACATTTTTTTTTTAGAGGTATTGATGAAACCTCGGATATTCCATGCGACACAGATTGCTTGCAGTCATCAGCATGTTAGAAAAACATCAAAAAGAAAGCAACATAGGCCCTCATTCCAAGTTGATCGCTCGCTAGCTGCTTTTATTAGCAGTGCACACGCTAGGCCGCCGCCCTCTGGGAGTGTATCTTAGCTTAGCAGAAGTCAGGGCTGTTTCTAGCCAATTTGGCTCCCAGTGCGAGATTTAAAAATGCGCCCCCCCATGACATAAAAAATGTGCCCCGCCCCCCCACACACCTAGATGGAAAAAAAAATGTGCGCGCGCACCCGACAAGGGAGCGTTGCCTCATCTAAATGGGTGTGGCCTCATTTAAATGGGCATGGCCTCGTCTGAAAAGACTAACTCACAATCCAGTTTTTGACCCTGCTCCAACAGATCACGACCACCACTGGAAATGCACCCTGCACCATATTATGCCACACACCGCAATGCCCTTGATACATTAAATCCCCACACTACGGCAGGCAAGAGTCCCCATTTCACACATTACGGCAGGTGTCCCCATTTTACACATTGAGAGAGAGAATACTTACAGAGGCGATTACCGCTCTTCGGCCTTTCCCTCTTCCTAACTTGGATCCCCCACTGTACTCCGCTCGGGGGGGGGGGGGGGGTTCGCGGTCGTGAGGGGGTTGCGTCGTGACGTAACGACGCAACCGCGTCATTCCGTGAAACTCCGCCCCCCGAGGGAGTTACTCGGGGAGAAATACGAGGGGGAAGCAGGGAGCCACAGTTAGTGCCGCGGCGGGCGCCCAGTGCGGTTGGACTGCTCGCCTGCCCCAAGAAACGGCCCTGCTCTTCCAATTACATTACTGGCTCCTCCCACTACCTGACTACACTGCTTGCATTCATATCCTCTAACACTAGAAGTCCAAAGTGCAGTGGTTCTCAAACTGTGTGCCGTGGCACCCTGGGGTGTCTGAAGGCACTTGCAGGGATGCCTTGGATTGGTGGTCTAGGCCCAATAAAAAAATGTTATGGTCAATGGAATAGACAAAACCGGTGCTGGTGGCTGTCAATCATAAAATATGTAGACAAACAGAAGAAAATCTTGTCCCTCGCCAAACAATTGAACTTAAGAATGACCTATAAATGCAATTTTCTGAATTTAATAGTTCTTTCTGAATTTCTGAATAAGAAACTTTTGGCCTAGGGGTGCCGTGAATTTTTTTTTCTGATGCTCTAAGGCACCGCGATTCAAAAAAGTTTGGGAACCACTGCCATAGCCCCTTTTTTCTGGTGTTGCAGTCACTGTATTTCATGCCTCAAATTGGGATAAGTAAGATTGGTTACAAATAGATTGTGCAAATAAACACCATCACACCCTCAACATTCATATCCTACTATACAAAGTTACACATATTAATAATAGTCATTTGTTAGACTTGAAAAACCAATACAGCAGATGTTAAGGCCAAATAAAGATACTTGGGAGGGAGGGGCAACATTTACCACTATGTATTTGTATTATTTGATCTACATGCATTACTTTTTATACATTTTGAAGCCTAAAATATAAGGTCTATATCCATTCAAATTATTTTACTTTTAATATAAGTCTCCATGTGCCAGAAAGACTTAATTCAAAACAGTCCTGCCATCAGTTATAGGCAAGGTGCTCACTATGGTGAGCCGGCTTGTGGTGTTCTAATAATTGGGCAGAGGATGTTTAAAAAAGATATATTAGGCATTAGATGGACATAGCTTTTAAAAATCCGTTTATTTAGGTGATTCATCATTTTGAAGCGGACGTTGCCAAAAGATAAGCTACTTTGTATTCTGGTGTATACTGTATGTACTGTACATAGTATTACATATGGCAGTTACAAAGTCACATGACCACATTCCACCTGGCCTGG
This sequence comes from Pseudophryne corroboree, assembly GCF_028390025.1. Taxonomy (NCBI): domain Eukaryota; kingdom Metazoa; phylum Chordata; class Amphibia; order Anura; family Myobatrachidae; genus Pseudophryne; species Pseudophryne corroboree. The sequence goes on along the minus strand of NC_086447.1, from coordinate 275,180,761 downwards.
ATGGAGGCACGGAATGGATCGTGAGGTCATAATGACTGTTATGACAAATCCAGTGAACAAATCCTTATAGCACTGTTTTGTCTCATTTGCCAGCAAAGATCTCTCAGTTCATCAACTGGTAAGAGCACATAATATAGGTCATAGTACTGATGACATAACTAGTAGGGTAGATGTTGACGGTAAATTCTCGGGCTGCATATGCAGGGGGCTACCACTAATTGCAGATTTCGCTGATGCGTTCATAATTAAATTGCGATTGTATCGTTGGGCGGCACTTCACATGCTGGGCGGCATTGCCCTGTACTGGGCGGCCCCCAGCATGCGATCGTAAGAAGTAACAGTTTTGATATTTTAGCAAAACTGCTATTGTAGCTGAATGAGGCCAATGTAGTTAATTATATCCCTTTCACACCGCCAATGCCGGATCCCACCCGGGAATTGGAAACGGGTCCTTCCCGGGTGTGATCCGGCATTGGACGCTGCTGCTGGCTTCCCTGACCTGGCAATACGCCGGGCGGGTTGCCATAGCAGCAGGGGCGGAGGCGGCGCTGGGAGATGAGATCATCTCCGCACCGCCTCTCCCTGTTGTAGTAAACGGGTCCCGGGTCGCATCGACACGGGAGCCCGCTTACGCTGCATTGACCCGGTTTTCAACCCGGGTATAACACTGCTTTATTTCTGGGTTGAATTGCCCGGACAGGCGACCCGGGATTTCCGACATGGCGCTTTCACACCGCATGCTGACCTGTGTCGACCCGGCAATATGCCAGGTCGATACCGGGTTATTTGTGCGGTGTGAAAGGGATATTACATAGTTTTGACCCTGCTTAAGATGACACCTGTTCTGAGATTCTGGGCTAAATGGAATAGCTTGTGAGCTGCTGGAGGTGTGGGACTTTGTGCGAGTTACCTGGTGTTGTCTTATAAATGATTGCCGTTTTAAAAATTCGGGCAGACTCGCACAAAGTCCCTTACCTCCAGCAGCTCACAGGCTATTACATTTAGGGGGTCATTCCGAGTTGTTCGCTCGCTAGCAGATTTTAGCAGCATTGCACACGCTAAGCCGCCGCCCTCTGGGAGTGTTCCTTAGCTTAGCAGAATAGCGAACGAAAGATTAGCAGAATTGCGAATACAAAATTCTTAGCAGTTTCTGAGTAGCTCGAGACTTACTCCTACACTGCGATCAGCTCAGCCCGTTTCGTTCCTGGTTTGACGTCACAAACACACCCTTCGTTCGGCCAGCCACTCCCCCGTTTCTCCAGACACTCCCGCGTTTTTCCGCACACTCCCAGAAAACGGTCAGTTTCCGCCCAGAAACACCCACTTCCTGTCAATCACACTCCGATCACTTCAACGATGAAAATTCTTCGTTCGGACGTGAGTAAATCTACTAAGTTTTGTGCTAAAATACTGCGTACCATGCACATGCGCATTTTTGCCTCAATCGCTCCGTTGCGAAAATCGGCAACGAGCGATCAACTCGGAATGACCCCCATAGCCCGCTGAGTGGCAAGATAGACTCAGCAATACTTAAGAGGAATTTTGCAATATTGTACTAGTATGGTATGTAAGGCTCATCTGTGTTGAGTTTGTGTATTCTCATGTTTGTGTTGGTTTGCACGGAGTTCTCTGGTTTCTTCCCACACTCCAAACACATACTGGTATGTGTGTCCATGTGATTGGGAATATAGGGGGTCTTTCCGAGTTGATCGCTCGGTAGCAGTTTTTAGCAGCCGTGCAAACACTATGCCGCCTCCCACTGGGAGTGTATTTTAGCTTAGCAGAAGTGCGAACAGTTCTATCGCAGAGCGGCTACAAATTTATTTTGTGCAGTTTCAGAGTAGCTCAAAACCTACTCAGCGCTTGCGATCACTTCAGACCATTCTGTTCCGGATATGACATCACAAACACGCCTGCATTTGCCCAGCCATGCCTGCGTTTTTCCGAGCACTCCCTGAAAACGGTCAGTTGCCACCCAGGAACGCCCACTTCATGTCAATCACTCTGCAGCAGCCAGTGCGACTGAAATGCATCGCTAGACCCTGTGTAAAACTACTCGTTGTACTCGTACGTCGCGCGTGCGCATTGCACCACATACGCAGAACTGACATTTTTTTGCATGATCGCTGCACAGCGAACAAATGCAGCTAGCGATCAACTCGGAATGACCCCCATAGATTGTAAGCGCCACTGGGGCAGGGACAGATGTGAATGATTGAAATATGCTCTGTAAACCGCTGGGCAATATGTGCACTATATGAATAATGTAAAATATAAATATACTTATTACAAGGTAGGTAAATGTTGCTTGATATTAAACTTGCATTTATTTTAAATAGGGAAATTGTCTTTGCATGAATCCATATCTAAAACAATGAAATCACATACACGGCATTTCTGTAATAGCCACATCTGGGAGTGTGGACATCTTCTTCCATGTGGGGACACGGTGAGAGGGCAGCGTGTATAAGAATGATAGTTATGGAATTAATGTTACAGCAGATTTCCTATAGCAGTGTATTGCAGGGCATACATTGTCAGATAGAATGTCAGACCAACAGACATTTTATCTGACAGCCTGAAACCAGGAGGTATCAGGCCAGTGGCAGAACAAGCAAGCGGTGGGCCCAGGTGCGACAAAATGCTTTGGGCCCCCCCCCCCCCCCATCCAAGTCCACCCTGGGGGCAGTGCGCGCCGTAGGCGCGCGCAAAAATACATAGTGGCGTGGCTTCGTGGGGAAGGGGTGTGGCCACAAAATAATACCAACACAGTAGTCTCCATTATTCAAATTACGCCGCACAGTAGCACCACTACACCAGGTAGAGACCCTTTTACACCTTACAGCGAACAGATTCCTCTTTTTACACATTACAGCAGACAGCGTGCCCTTTTTACACATAACGGCAGACAGCGTGCCCTTTTTACACATAACGGCAGACAGCGTGCCCTTTTTACACATAACGGCAGACCGCGTGCCCTTGTTACACATTACGGCAGACAGCGTCCCCATTTTTACACATTACGGCAGGCAGATTCCTCCTTTTTACACATAGCAGCAGGCAGATTCCCCATTTTTACACATAGCGTCAGGCAGCCCCCCTTTTTTACACATTACGGCAGGCAGATTCCCCATTTTTACACATAGCGTCGGGCAGATTACCCCTTTTTACACATAATGGCAGACCGCGTGCCCTTGTTACACATTACGGCAGACAGCGTGCCCTTTTTACACATTACGGCAGACAGCGTGCCCTTGTTACACATTACGGCAGACAGCGTCCCCATTTTTACACATTACGGCAGGCAGATTCCCCTTTTTACACATAGTGGCAGGCAGTCCCCCCTTTTTACACATTGCGGCAGGTAGTCCCCCCTTTTTACACATTGCGGCAGGCAGTCCCCCCTTTTTACACAGTGCGGCAGGCAGTCCCCCCTTTTTACACATTGCGGCAGGCAGTCCCCCCTTTTTACACATTGCGGCAGGTAGTCCCCCCTTTTTACACATTGCGGCAGGCAGTCCCCCCTTTTTACACATTGCGGCAGGTAGTCCCCCCTTTTTACACATTGCGGCAGGCAGTCCCCCCTTTTTACACAGTGCGGCAGGCAGTCCCCCCTTTTTACACATTGCGGCAGGTAGTCCCCCCTTTTTACACATTGCGGCAGGCAGGCACAAGAAAGAAAGAAGGAAAGAAAAAGAAAGAAAGAAAGAAAGAAAGAAAGAAAGAAAGAAAGAAAGAAAGAAAGAAGAATTATACTTACCCTCAGGCTCCTCGGTGCAGCTGCGTCAGACGACGATTCCCGGGCAGTAGAGAATGAGGAGGAGGGAGCCGGAGGACGGAGCCGCAGCAGCGCTTTGTTACTGGTGGAGGCGCTGCTGCTGCTGCCCCTCTGCTTCCCTATAGGCTGTTCTCGGAAGACAGCCTATAGGGAAGCAGAGGAGCAGCAGCAGCAGCGCCTCCACCAGTAACAAAGCGCTGCTGCGGCTCCGTCCTCCGGCTCCCTCCTCCGTCTGTACCGCTGCTCAGCTCCTATCTCCGGGCGGCTGTGCGCTGCGGGCAGCGGTTGCCTGCAGCGCACAGCGGCATGTAATGAGTCAGTTTGACTCATTACATGCTTGGGCCCCTGGACAGAGGCGGGCCCCAGTGCAGTGCACTGCCTGCACTGCCGGTAGTTCCGCCTCTGTATCAGGCCATACATTGTCAGATATCTCACAGTGTACGAGCACATGATATCTAGGTTCCACCCCTGTGACGGAACAGGGGAAATGGCAGCACATATACTGCCAGATGTGGCCAACCAGTAATGGGATCAGTCAGGCATGTTGGAGATGTGTTATGCCCAACAGTCTGATCATCGCTGATGCACTATGCAATTATTGTCCCCATTTACTAATAATGTGAAGATCTGCCCAATAATAGCATAAAGGGGGTCATTCCGACCTGTTCGCACGCAGCGGTTCTTCGCTGCAGTGCAGATGGGTCGGAACAGCGCATGCGCGGCGGCCGCATTGCGCACGCACGTCGTTGCCCATCGGCGGCTGTCGCCGGGCAGCGGCCAGAAAGTGATCACTAGCGCGATCGCAAGGAGATTGACAGGAAGGAGGCGTTCCGGGGCGTCTACTCACCGTTTTCCAGGCGTGGAGATCCGAACGCAGGCGTGTCCAGGCGTTTGGAGGGCGGATGTCTGACGTCAATCCCGGGACCTTCGTTGCTGGATCCGTCGCACAGGGTAAGTAGGTCTGACCCTGGTCTTGTTTTGCAGGAAACTTTTTTAGCATAGCAGGGCTGCACAAGCGATCGCAGCCCTGCTATGCTAAAATACACTCCCCCATAGGCGGCATCAAGTTGATCGCATGAGCAGCAAAAAGTTGCTATGTGCGATCAACTCGGAATGACCACCAATGTACGCTTGGCATGGGTGTGTTATTACTACTCTAAATGAACATGGTCAATAGGTCAACAGGGTCTTTAGATCAAAATGTATTTACAGTAGGTCGACAGGCTCAAAAGGTCAACACTGAAAATGTCACCACACAAATGTCGACATGTGCTTTTTGCTCGTTTTAGCCTGAACCTATCAACACAAAACACGTAAAAAAAATTGTGTTGATATTTTCAATGTGGACCTTTTGATCCTGTTGACCTAAATGAATGTCTATATAGACACTGTCAACATACTTACTGTTGACCTGGTGTCAGCCTTCTGACTGTAGACTTTGTTAATGTAGACCAGTCATCCAGATACCGCTCGGCATATGTAATATCTGTTTGAGATGTGGATTTATCCAAATCGGGCTATACCATCCATATACACAGGAGTAACCTGAATATTTCTTCTGCTTATTCTCATCTAGTGAAAGTACCCATCAGCGACAACACAGAGACACCTAATAATGAGCGCCAGTCAAAGCAATGGAGAATTTGGTAATATCGTCCTTTATCACTTAAGACTAATGAATGGACACTTGCAAACCTCCCCCTCCTGCGTACCTTGGGGGTCATTCAGACCCGAATGCAGCCGCGCGTCTGTACACAGCGGCTGCATTCGGGTGGCCTGCGCATGCGCACTGGCCACAGTGCGCGTGTGTGACCTTACAGATTGCGACCGCATCCTTTGCAGTGTGATTGAAAGCGTCAGGTGTTCACGGGGCAGCGGTGGGGGTTTGGGCGTGGTAGGCCGAATGGGGGTATTCCGGGAGTGTTCTGGGGCGGCTGCGTGATGTCACGCAGCTGCTCCGATTAAAATAATGGGGGCGTGCAGCCTGACAGCATAGCCAGGCTGCGCTGCCAGGGGTCAACCTAAGATCGAAGCATCAGCAATATAATTGCAGATGCATCGTAAAGCGGCCCCACACATGCTGGGTGGCCTTGTCCTGTGCTGGCAGCCCCCAGCATTTGAGGAGATGGACGCAGATCTGGCTGCATATGCAGCCTTCTGCGTTCATCTCTGAATCAGGTCCCTTATCCTCCTGGTACTTGTTATTTACCCATATATCATAACCAGTGTTCCTGGCACACTAACACTGGTGCGTCCTATGTATCAGTGGCACACTAACACTGGTGCGTCCTATGTATCAGTGGCACACTAACACTGGTGCGTCCTATGTATCAGTGGCACACTAACACTGGTGCGTCCTATGTATCAGTGGCACACTAACACTGGTGCATCCTATGTATCAGTGGCACACTAACACTGGTGCATTCTATGCATCAGTGGCACACTAACACTGGTGCGTCCTAAGTATCAGTGACACAATAACACTGGTGCGTCCTTTGGATCAGTGGCACACTAACACTGGTGCGTCCTTTGGATCAGTGGCACACTAACACTGGTGCGTTCTATGTATCAGTGGCACACTAACACTGGTGCGTCCTATGTACAGTATTAGTGGCACACTAACACTGGTACACCCTTTGTATCAGTGGCACACTAACACTGGTGCGTCCTATGTATCAGTGGCACACTACACTGGTGCATTCTATGTATCAGTGACACACTAACACTGGTGCGTCCTATGTATCAGTGACACACTAACACTGGTGCGTCCTTTGTATCAGTGGCACACTAACACTGGTGCGTCCTTTGGATCAGTGGCACACTAACACTGGTGCGTCCTATGTACAGTATCAGTGGCACACTAACACTGGTGCACCCTTTGTATCAGTGGCACACTAACACTGGTGCGTCCTATGTATCAGTGGCACACTAACACTGGTGCGTCCCATACACACTGGCAGCAGCGTCCTATGTATCAGTGGCACACTAACACTGGTGCATCCTATATATCAGTGGCACAATAACACTGGTGCATCCTATGTATCAGTGGCACACTAACACTGGTGCGTCCTATGTACAGTATCAGTGGCACATTAACACTGGTGCGCCCTTTGTATCAGTGGCACACGAACACTGGTGCGTCCTAGGTATCAGTGGCACACTAACACTGGTGCGTCCTATGTATCAGTGGCACACTAACACTGGTGCGTCCTATACACACTAGCAGCAGCGTCCTATGTATCAGTGGCACACTAACACTGGTGTGTCCTATGTACAGTATCAGTGGCACACTAACACTGGTGCGTGCTATGTATTAGTGGCACACTAACACTGGTGCGTCCTATACACACTGGCAGCAGTGTCCTATGTATCAATGGCACACTAACACTGGTGGATCCTATGTATCAGTGGCACACTAATACTGGTGCGTCCTATGTACAGTATCAGTGGCACACTAACACTGGTGCGCCCTTTGTATCAGTGGCACACTAACACTGGTGCGCCCTTTGTATCAGTGGCACACTAACACTGGTGCGTCCTATGTATCAGTGGCACACTAACACTGCTGCGTCCTATACACACTGGCAGCAGCGTCCTATCAGTACTAGTGTGCCAGTAACAAGGCAGTTACTTCCATACTTTGCCTACAGACACAACAGGCTTATTGTCACTGTAGCGATGATGGGCTGTAGGCAGATTTCAAAAGCCTTGGTGAAAAAAACTGAATTGCTGAAGTTTTTCTAGCTTGTAATATATAGTAGATTTCTCTTTCCATATGTATACTGCTTACCTATTCCCTGAAAATGACACTAATACCCCTTTTACACTGACAATTTTATCCTGGGATTTTGCACGTGAACGCTTACAATTTCCCGGGACGAGCATCCCGGGATTTCAACCCAGGTCTCAACTAGGGTTGAATCCGCGACCATCCCGGGAAGCTGTGCAGTGTGAACGGGTATACCGGGTCAAGGCGACCCGGCACCCGTTCTCTGCATAGGAGGAGGCGGTGCTTGGAGAAGATTATCTCCAAGCACTGCCTCCGCTAGAGTCAGAGGTGACGTCACCGACCCGGCAATATGCTGGGTCGGACCGCTAATGTGAAAGGGTCATTCCCGGGAATGTGTCCCGGCAAATATCCCGGGACACATTCCCGGGAATTACCCGAGCCTGCGAATGTAAAAGGGTTATTAGTCACACATTACAGTGAGCTTAACTCTTTTTCACCCATTTTGTAATTGCTACATTTCACAATAGCCCATCTATATTTCAGTAACCATATTGAATATATTTAGCAGAGCATAACGAGACTTGGACTAGTGGGAGAATACAGCCGTAGGTTTCATCCTGCAGCCCGAGTCCCCAAGGTCAGCAAGCATTGCCTCTCTTCCATCATAACCAGGCCAGGCCAAGTAAGAGCCATTGCTTGGTGCTCTAACAATAAAATATGCACTAACAATGACATCGCAAAGAGTGAGCCGTATCTGTGACAGCATAAACATAACAGATGGGGAGAGCGAGGAAGGGATTCACAGTGTATTGTAGTGACCACTTTAAGGCTGAATACTGTACATTTGGGCCTAGGTCCCAATGCAGAATCAGAGTTGGGGCCTTGTAGAAGAAAAAGAGCCATGTCTCATTACTGGTCATCAGTAATGAGCTGTATACAGATATCTGTATGTTATCTTAAGGTGCATACACACTAGACGACGTCACTCTATGAGCGATGTCGTCTACAATTTTCCCCTCCCGGGCCGGCCTTACACACTAAGCGATGTGACGACCATATCGCTCAGTGACATCACGTCGCGGCCGGGCCGTGCAGGCAGCTCTTGGACGACGGTCCAAATTGAGCATGCGTGCACCACTGACACCGAGGGTCGTTAATGATCCGTGGTGCCGCTCATCGGTCGTCGTGATACACACTTGCTGAGAAAGTGAACAACGTCATTCAGGAAGGGTGAAAATGCGCAACGTCGTTCATTTTATTGGCAACTGTGTATGCACCTTTACAGTCATAGTGAAAATACTACTAAACGCTCCTAGAAATATTTATCTGACCACCATTACATAAACAGTTAATCTATACAGAATCTATATCCAATGGCTGTTATATCTAAAAAAGAATATATATTTTCTTCCTAGTTCCTCAGCAGGATGAGGACACCACTGGATGCATGGAGTTATCTCACATATTGGCTGAAGTCAGAGCTACAACATATGCAGATATGCAATATGCAGAGATAGCTGAAGAACATGATTATGCCACCTGTCAGCCAGTAAGAGAGGAGTACAGCGGACCAACTGCAGAGCAGGGTGACTGGTCTTATAGACATACATATGAAGATCAGAACTACATGGCGTGCATGCATCTATCTCAGGTGCTGGAGAGGGGCTTTGCAGCAGTGACGTCTGAGATGCAGTATGCAGAGATAGCTGAAGAACCTGATTATGCCACCTGTCAGCCAGTAAGAGAGGAGTACAGCGGACCAACTGCAGAGCAGGGTGACTGGTCTTATAGACATACATATGAAGATCAGAACTACATGGCGTACATGCATCTATCTCAGGTGCTGGAGAGGGGCTTTGCAGCAGTGACGTCTGAGATGCAGAGGCTGAGTAGAAGAGTAAAAGAGGTAGCTGACAACATGAAGGACTGCTCAGACAGCATGAGCTTCTATGCACCAAGATCATGGCAGGAAGAAATGCTGAGCACACTTCCTGAGACAAATACTTCACTACCATCTGCAACTCACCTACTCCGGGATGTGACAGTAAATCATGGTCATTGTCCTCTAGACCCCTGTAATGCCACTCAGGATTCTGATGTGGAAATCCAGACAGACCTGTCTGATGAAGCCACAATTTAGAGCTACCAAGAAGTCATTCTACATAATCCAGAGGATCACAGCTCAGGTCAATGTAATAAACACAAATTAAAAATAAGCAAAAATATGTAACATTCAATATGTGATTCACCAGTGAGGTAGCAGTGTGTATACGGTATGTCAGGCTTTTTCAACCAGTGTGCCGTGGCACGCTAGTGTGCTGCGACCAGTTGCAGGGTGTGCCGCCGAGCCAGAGCAGCTTCCTGTACCTTCAGAGTGAACTGTTGGCTTGGGTTCTTCTTAGAGGATCAGTCATGCTCCAGCTGTGACCTATGCCATGATGATGCGGCAGTGTGATATCATAGGTCATGGCCGCCGCGTCTCACCACCCAGCCAGCCCACCCGCCTGTGTACACATCTTCCAGTTCCCGCCTGCATCCACAGCTTTCCTTGCCCACCCACATCCACACCTTCCCGATCGCCCGCTGCTCAGTATTCGCAGCACTCCACTATGAACAACCCCCACCACTGAGGGACAGGGAGGAGGTCAGCTGACCGGTATGGGCTAATATTTGTTATGTTATTTCTCTTGTGGGGAGCAATAGGATTTATGTATTTATGGGGGGAACAATGTGAATAATTCATGTGGGAAGCAATAGGATTTATGTGGGAAGAAATGTGATTGATTTATGTGTGAGCAACGTGATTTATGTGGGGAGCAATGTATGTGTGGATTCTTTTTTTACTGTGAGGGACAATGTGTGTTTTTTGTTTTCTGTGGGGAACTGATTGTGTGCCTTGGCAATTTTAAAATATTGTTCGGTGTGCCACGAGTAAAAAAAAGGTTGAAAATCACTGCTGTATGTGATAGACCATGACATGTTTCTTTTTCATCTTTCCTTTTACAATTGTAATGCAGCCTGTGGCATAGGAGTGTGTAATATGGACGGTGGTTAGAGAAGGTGCCGTGGTATTCACAATGTCCACATTGTGAATGTTGGGCATGCGACTGTCTGCTCCAAAGGAGAGTATGCCTTTTCCCAACCCTAAAATCATTCAAAAATGGTCTGTCGACATACTATTGTCAACATATAGAACATCGACATTTAAATCATATTGCAGTTCTCATGTCGTTCTGAATGTTGATACTAAGAAAACTATACTGGTGTGGAGTCACATAAAATCTAAGTTAGTGAAGTTCATTATTAAGCATTATTAATATAATTTGTATATCAATCTAAGGCCACTATATAAATGATGAACAGCATTATAAACCGGATGTCAAAGAGATTACATTATTTTCCAGTGTCAAACAAAAAATATGTTGAACTGTATCAAGATATCTCCTCAATCAGGAACCATAGGCCCATATGATAGGCTATTGGCTGAAATCCTCAGAACTAGATACCATATTGGAGGCTTCTCCTATTAGCAATGGTATAAGACACACCTAGAAAGATGAAGCCTGGAAAGGTTCTTTTATATTGTAAGTGGTCAATTTACAGCTTATGATAGTTTACACACTGTACAAAGACAAATGACACACTGTACAAACACCAATTACACATTGTAATCGCAGCTCCTTTGATGTAGTGCAATCTGCTAGGAGCTGGTACAAAGCTAATGTCAGTGTTTCCTCAATAGAGGTTTCTTCAACTTGATTTCTTCTTAATGCAAGACTTTCTAAAAGATATGTACACTCAGGGGTCAATTTAGGGTACGCATTATAGAACGACGGGCAATCGGGCCAATGGTAGGAGCAATTTCCCTTTGTCCTGGACGATCTCCGACGGACGGCCCAGACAATTAAACGATTTAATGAACGAAGGAATGATGTGTCGTTCTGTCCTTCATTAATATGCACAGCACCACACGTCATATCGTTTGATTGACTGGTCAGAACGGTCAATCAAACAACCTTGTATGTCGTTTGCAGGGGCGCACACACAATTTGACATTCTTATACGGCAAATCATGCTGATATTGTTCTGATGTGTATCCGGCCGTACGGTACTGCTGGATATGCTAATTTATTTTTACATAGCAAAATCTGGGGTAAGACAGGGCTGTGAGTGTGGCAGGTATCAATGATGTTGCTTACCTGGCATCACAACATCAACTCGCCTCCCTTGTGTATGGGGATGAGCTAATTTAATTGAGCCTATAGAGTCAGTGCCGTATCATATAGCTCTATCTGGGATACTTTCTTCACCCACAGGATTGTGTGCGGACATTAATATATTCATAATTCATATATTCTTTTTAATTAGATTCATAATAACGAGATTTATGGTAAGAACTTCCCGTTGTTAAATCTCTTTCTGCGAGGTACACTGGGCTCCACAGGGAATGACATTGGGGTGTAGAGTAGGATCTTGATCCGAGGCACCAACAGGCTAAAAGCTTTGACTGTTCCCAGAATGCATAGCGCCACCTCCTCTATATCCCCGCCTCCAGACACTGGAGCTCAGTTTTGTTAACCAGTTCAATGCAGTTGCAGGTAAAAAAGACGACAACCGTTAGTAGCCACATACACCACATTCTCACGACAGGATAAAGTGTCAGAGGCTAATGCCATACCAACCCAAAGAAGCTAAGTGCGTCAGGGTGGGCGCCCTGTGGAGCCCAGTGTACCTCGAAGAAAGAGATTTAACAACCGTAAGTTCTTACCATAAATCTCGTTTTCTGCTGCGGGGTACACTGGGCTCCACAGGGAATGACATTGGGGATGTCCTAAAGCAGTTCCCCACGGGAGGGGACGCACTGTAGCGGGCACAAGAACCCAGCGTCCAAAGGATGCATCCTGGGAGGCGAAAGTATTGAAGGCATAGAACCTTATGCACATGTTCACTGAGGACCACATAGCCGGCTTGCACAATTGTTCAAGGGTCGCACCACGGCGGGCCGCCCAAGAAGGTCCAACAGACCCAGTAGAATGGGCCTTGATGGTAGCAGGAGCTTGAAGGCCAGCCTGTACATAAGCATGTGCAATTACCATTCTAATCCATTTGGCCAGGGTCTGCTTGTGAGCAGGCCAGTAACATTTGTGAAAACCAAACAGTACAAAGAGAGAATCAGACTTCCGAAGGGATGCAGTTCTCTTGACATAGATACGGAGAGCCCGTACCACATCCAAAGACCGCTCTTTGGAAGACAAGTCAGTAGAGGCAAAGGCCAGAACCACTATCTCCTGATTAAGGTAGAAAGAAGACACCACCTTGGGTAAGTACCCGGGACGTGTTTGAAGAACCGCCCGGTCACGGTGAAAAATCAGATATGGGGACCTACAAGATAAGGCACCCAAATCCGACACCCGTTCAGCAGAGGCAATAGCCAGCAGAAACAATACCTTAAGAGAAAGCCACTTAAGGTCTGCAGATTCAAGAGGCTCAAACGGAGACCCTTGCAACGCCTCCAAAACCACTGACAAGTCCCAAGGAGCCACAGACGGGACATACGGAGGTTGAATCCGCAACACACCCTGAGTGAACGTATGAACATCAGGTAAAGTCGCAATTTTTCTCTGGAACCACACCGACAAGGCAGAAATATGTACTTTGATGGAGGCCAGACGAAGGCCCAAGTCCATGCCCTGTTGTAGAAAGGCCAAAAGTTTGGCTGTACTGAACTTGTAAGCATCATGATTGTTAGCTGCGCACCAAGCAAAGTAAGAATACCCGACCCTATGATAAAACCGAGTAGAAGCCGGTTTCCAGGGCCCTCAACATGGTTTGAATGACCGCCTCAGAAAATCCTTTGGCCCTTAAGACGGAAGCTTCAAGAGCCACGCCGTCAAAGCGAGCCGGGCTAAATCCTGATATACACAGGGGCCCTGAATGAAAAGATCTGGGCGCTGTGGAAGTAGAAGGGGACGCTCTATCGGGATACCCTGAAGGTTTGAGAACCAATGCCGTCTGGGCCACGCGGGAGCGATCAGAAGTAGGATTCCTCCTTCTTGCTTGAACTTCCTTATTACTCTGGGCAGGAGTGACACCGTAGGGAACACATATGGCAGCTGAAAGTTCCATGGAATTGCCGGTGCGTCCACGAATGCTGTTTGAGGATTCCTTGTCCTTGCTCCAAAGACCGGAACCTTGTGATTGTGTCGAGACGCCATCAGGTCCACATCTGGAAGGCCCCACTTGTCCACGAGGAGTTGAAACACTTCTGGATGGAGGCTCCATTCTCCGGCCTGTACGTCCTGACGACTGAGAAAGTCTGCTTCCCAGTTTAGGACCCCCGGAATGAATACTGCCGATATGGCTGGCAGATGGCATTCCGCCCACCGAAGAATCCTTGATACTTTACTCATTGCCATGCGGCTTCGAGTGCCGTCCTGATGATTGATGTACGCCACCGTGGTGGCATTGTCCGACTGTACTTGAACAGGTCTGTTCTGTATTAAATGCTGGGCCAAGTTCAGTGAGTTGAACACCGCCCGCAGTTCCAGAATGTTTGTTGGGAGGAGAGACTCCTCCTCCCTGGTCCACCGACCCTGAAGGGAGTGTTGCTCCAACACCGCGCCCCAACCTCTCAGACTGGCATCCGTCGTCAGAAGGACCCAGTTGGAGATCCAGAAGGGACGACCCTGCTCAATCGATGGTCCTGCAGCCACCAGCTTAGTGACAGACGGACCTCCGGAGACAAGGAGATCATTTAAGACCTGATGCCGTCCCACTTGGCAAGAATCAGTTTCTGCAGAGGGCGGGAATGGAATTGAGCATACTCCACCATGTCGAAAGCCGACACCATGAGACCTAGCACTTGCATTGCTGAATGTATTGACACTTGCGGACGAGATAGGAAGCATTGAATCCTGTCCTGAAGCTTCAAAACCTTCTCCTGAGAAGAGAACAACCGCTGGTTGTGAGTGTCTAACAATGCCCCCAGGTGCACCATGCTCTGTGCAGGGACCAGGGAAGATTTCTTCCAATTGATGAGCCACCTGTGTGCTTGCAGAAACCGGATAGTCAGATCCAGATGGTGTAGTAGAATTTCTGGGAAATTTGCCAGGATCAACAAGTCATCCAGATATGGTAGGACCCTGATCCCTTGACGGCGGAGGACAGCCGTCATTACCGCCATGACCTCGGTGAAGACTCGCAGAGCCGTGGTCAAACCAAAAGGTAATGCCCGAAATTGGTAATGGAGGTTGCCAACCGCAAATCTCAGGTACTGCTGATGCGACATTGCAATGGGAATATGCAGGTAAGCATCCTGTATGTCCAGGGAGACCATATAATCCCCAGGTTCCAAGGCCAGAACAATAGAGCAAGGAGTTTCCATACGAAACTTGGAGACCCTCACAAATTTGTTCAAGGACTTGAGGTTGAGAATGGGCCGAGAGGACCCATTCAGTTTCGGGACTAGGAACAGTGGTGAATAGTACCCCTTGTCTCTTTGAGCCAGAGGCACCTGTACTACCATTCCTGTGTCCTGGAGGGACTGTACCACCAAATGAAGAGTTTTTGCCTTCACCTGATCCGAAGGGACGTCTGTCAGGCAAAATCGATGAGGGGGACGATTCTTAAAGGATACGGCATAACCTCGAGTGACGACTTCCCATACCCAGGCATCTGAAGTGGTCTGCAACCGTTCCTGGGTAAACCCTAGAAGTCGGCCCCCCACCCTGGGATCCTCCAGAGGGAGGCCCGCCCCATCATGCAGCAGGCTTTTCAGTTTTGGAAGCAGTCTGACGGGCAGCCCAGGCCCGTTTAGATTTGGGCTTAGTGGGTTTGGAAGTGCAAGCCTGTTTCGGGTACGCCTGACCCTTTGCTTTCCCTGAAGGACGAAAGGAGCAAAAGGAAGTACTCTTAGCCTTCGGTACCAAAGGAGCAGTACTAGGTAGACAAGGTGTTTTAGCAGAAGCTAAGTCAGCCACTATCTTGTTGAGATCTTCTCCGAAAAGAATATCTCCCTTAAAAGGGAGCACCTCCAGGGTTTTCTTAGAGTCCAGATCCACAGGCCAGGACCACAACCAGAGAATCTGGCGAGCCAATATGGAAGTAGTGGAAGCCTTGGCCGCCAGAATACCGGCATCAGAAGCCGCCTCCTTAACGTAATGAGAAGCTGTGACAATATACGATAGACATTGTCTAGCATGATCAGAAACGTTGGAAGGCAGCTCAGCTTCCAACTCCTGAGCACACGCTTCAATAGCTTCTGCAGCCCAAGTCGCTGCAATGGTGGGCCGATGCGCAGCACCTGCTAGGGTGTAAATCGCCTTTAAACAACCCTCCACTTGCTTATCCGTCGGTTCTTTCAGAGAAGTGACGGTAGTTACAGGCAGAGCTGAGGATACCACCAGCCGTGCCATCTTCGAATCCACTGGCGGGGGGGTGTCTACCAATTTTTACTTAGCTCAGTTGCGAGGGGATAGCGAGCCAGCATCTTCTTGTGAGGCTTGAATTTCTTTCCTGGATTTTCTCAGGATTCCTGACGTATGTCAACTAAATGGTCAGAGTAAGGTAAAACTTGTTTAACCACTTTCTGACGTTTAAATCTGTCCGGTTTCTTAGGGGCAGTATCAGGCTCTGGGTCATCAGTAATTTGAAGAATTAACCTGATAGCCTCCAACAAGTCAGGAACATCCACCTGTGAAACAGATTCCCCATTAGAAGTATCAGGATAAGTGTCTGTGGGGTCAGTATATACGCCATCCTCTCAGGGCTGCTGGAGCAGCCCCCCTGTTGTATGCCTGCACTGCATGGCACCAACTACAAAACTGAGCTCCTGTGCACGGAGGCGGGGGTTATAGAGGAGGCGGCGCTATGCATTCTGGGAACAGTCAAAGCTTTTAGCCTGTTGGTGCCTTGGATCAAGATCCTACTCTACACCCCAATGTTATTCCCTGTGGAGCCCAGTGTATCCCGCAGCAGGAATTGCAATAATAATCGTAATGTTTGTTTCCATTAAGGGCATAGAGTGTGTCATAGTACACGTTGCTCCAATCACATACCAGGTATTGCCATATGTTGTCTCTAAATGTTTTCTAAAGCCTTTCTTTTGAACTTTTCAACACAAAGCATATTAAGAGAGAAAAATACCATAATGTAAAATAAGGCTAGAATATAACGTGTATATAAGAATATATTTAAAAAGTATCATTATATTAATACTTATATCTACCATAAATAAGCGCTAGTGCTAAATCCTCTACTACTTTGATATTCAAATAAAACCACATGGTTAATATACACTAATTTAATACTTAAAAAGATATAAAACAATTACAGTAAACATGCTAGCTATCACAATAAAAATCCTAACACCACACAAATGCCAAGCTGGTAAATGGTACCGAACGTATACTGTATTATAAATGTACAATATTAGCTTACTGCATTACAGGCAACTGGGTCTCAAAGATTACTGTAATTCCAAGAAATGCAAATATAATCAGTCCAATTATATTACTGGTGTGCACTAACACATTACAGGTAATATTCAGATAATTATAAACTGTAACTACTTCACTGTGGTGGATATAAACATCACAGGTTTAGTATGAAATACCTACAATCAAAATCCTGTCAACAATTGACTGACGGTCAAAATCCCAACAAGGTCAAAATCTCGACATTTAAAATACAGACAAGGTCAAAATACCGACATTTAAAATGTTGACAGGTCAAAAAGTTGACACAAGTTTTTTTGTGTGTGTGTGTGAATGGCGACATAGGTTGCCATTGACACCGTATATGAGTACCGCATCCCCTCGCTGCACTCGGCACACTATTATATTCCACCTCCAGGTCCACTGGGATGGTAAAGTATGAACAAGTCGGTTTCAATGAAACTATCATGAAAAACTCATGTCGACTTTTTGACCTGTCGACATTTTAAATGTCAGTATTTTGACCTTGTCGGGATTTTGATTGTAGGTAAAATGACCGCATCCCAAACATCACAACCACAGTCAGCTGTATACAACATAAGAGGCAATTCAGACCTGATCGTAGATATGATAAAAAAACGCACATATACGGTCAAATTCTTAGACATAGGGGGCGGAAGGCACCCAGCACAGGGCAAGTCTGCCCCACGTGCCAGAACCAGACCGCTTTCGCATGTTTAAGGTAGCCCTCTGCTTACGCAGCATAGCTGCAAAGGCAGAAAGCTACCCGCCATGTTAAGGGTCGTAGTGGCTACGTGTGATGTCACGCAGCCGCCGCGCTCAGCCCAAGCTACGGTCCAGACATGCCTTCGTTGTCCGGACTGTGCCCCTTACACAGAGCATCGACGCCCACAAAATGCGACGGCGGCACCCTGTTCCCACCCCCTCCAGGTCTTAAAGTGTTCTGAAGAGAATGCAGTTTAGGACCTTGCATATGCAAAGATGTGCAAAAATCGCTTCATAGCGATTTTTGACATGAGCGACAGGGTCTGAATTAGTCCCATAGTCAGCTGTATACAACAAGCTTATGGCTAAGTGCTCCAAATTACAAACTTTTCTGTATTGTGCACAGTGTGTTCCATCAGAGGTGGTACTGGAGGGGACAGAGAGGCTGAATGTGGTGGTGAGGGTAGTAATCCCAACCACCTCTGTGGCACCCATCACTACTACCCAGAAGTTTTCTGCATTTCAATCAGGGATGTCTTATAGACACATAACTATTCTTATCTCAGCGACTTTGCCCTATAAATACCTGCAAATACTTTAAACACTTTCAAACTACCGGAGACTTATTACAGACCTATATATACAATATAACCTAAATCAGAGCCAGCCCTAGGCATCTGGAAAAGCAGAGGGACATCTGGGCCTGCTGGACATCTAAGTTCTGCTGCACGTTCCAGCTGTTCCGTGCCTGCAAGAAGCCGCTGCAACTGATGAATCGTTGCCTGAGGGGAATAGAGCCCGCTGTCCAGCAGCCCCCCCCCCCCCCATCCCTTCCTTTCTGTCAGATTTGATGCCACTGTTGCTCAGAGAGCTGCAGCTTAGGGGAAGGAGTCCATACCTACCTGCAGGGACTGAGAAACTGAGTCAGAGCTGGCTAATTGATGGGCTGAGGTGCTGCAGAACCGTTCTGCTGCTGTCGTCTACAGGAGAACCACTGCAAGAAGCTCCTCTCCCTCTTGTCAGATCTGCCGTCACCATCTGTAGGGGAGCCACGGCTGGGAGAAGGGAACTGGATAACTGGGACAGAGAACCAGACTCTGACCCCAGCTCTTAGGTAAAAGATGTGGCCAAGTCCCGAGGCCTGCCACTGCTGCAGCAGAACACCTGTCCAGGTAGCTGTTCTCCAATAGAAGAAGTAAAACACAAGATGGGTGAATGCTTCTTTACACCAGGGCTTGACAATTTTTTTCTAAAATCTAGGAGCCAGGATGAAAGTGTAGGATCCAGACCACCTAAGAGAACAAAACAAAACAAAAAAACCTGAAACAACCCCCCCCCCCCTTCCCGACACACACACTCCCTGGAGCCGCGTTACTGAGCAGCATCCTCCCACCCCCTGGCAAATCAACCCCCACTGCCAATCAACTAAGGGGGTACCCCCAGGCAAACTAGTTCTCTACAGCCACACTGCTGTGCAACTACCAACCAGCCAAACAACCACCACCCCCTTCCCACGACCACATTAATGAGCAGCTAGCCACCCAGGCAACCAACCCTCACGGGCACACAACTAAGGGGTTATCCCCAAGCAAACCAACCCTCCGCAGCCACCCTGCGGAGGGGAGACAGCAGACAGAGCAGACTGGGAAAGACAGGCACAGCAGTCAGTGCATGCCGGTATGGAAACTCAGCACATGCACTCCTGTATATGAAATGTTCGTGAGATACATGCATGCCCACGAATCTGCGCTTGTACTGAAGAGGCTCTGCTTCCTCCCTCCATAAGCTGGTATCCAGGCAGCAAAATCTAGGAGCCATGGCGGCCTGGCCCCTGTGATTTGTCGAGCCCTGCTTTACACACACATTGATATTCATCTACATCCCGTTAAATTATCCTATCCTACAGTCCCTTCTGAATAGGAACTCTGCGCTTCTATTAACTTACTCCTGGGACATTGTTGAGAACCCCCAAGACAGGTTCTGCATGTTTCACCCGTCAGGGCTGAAGACAATATTTATGCAGCAGCATCAGTTACCTCAACACAGACACCAAGACTTAGAAACATCAGGTAAAAAAAGTTCCATCAGTGATGTATTTTCTCCCTTAGTGAATCATAAGGTTTCAGCTGACTGGCTTAGATTCAGCAGTGAATAAGCTGCCAGGCACTCTTCACCTGAGCACCAGCCGGAATCTTGCCTAGAGCATCAACTTGCTCAGGGCCAACTCTGACCTAAGTCCAAAGCCACGATCAGTACATGGCTTAGGACTTCCCTCCATACAATACTCACATAATAGTCACAGCTCTCACTAATACCCTTTTCAGACAGAAATCCCGTCAATTACCAGGCATTTCAGTGCCGGATCGTTTTGCCGGTCTCTGACTGACTCCCTCTTTCACACAAAGAAGCAAATTACCGGCTCAAGAATTTTTACCCGGTAATTTGCGGATCAAAACGAGTAATTCGTCTGTGCGAAAGGGTCAACCGGGGTCGAAATTCCTGGGTCTCCAACCCTGGTAAAGTCCTGGGTCGAAGTCCCGGGAATTTCAACCCGGGTTGACCCTTTAACACAGAAAAAGGATCTGTGTTTTTCGGCAAATTACCGGGTAGAACTTCACCTGGGAATTTAATCTTCTGTGAAAGGGGTATAAAAGAGCATTAAACAAAGAGCCATGACAGCATATAGTCATTGTATTTAAACATTTTGCCATAAAAAAACAAAGCATAGTATGCACACCATAAACATAAGATTGAGTATGACGTACCAGCGGCCAGGATGTCGGCAGTCAGTATACCGACAGCGGCATCCCTGCCACCCATATGCCAGCAGTGGGGTGAGTGCTAGAAAGCCCCTTGTGGGCTTGCTGAACTCGCCACGCTGTGGACATGGTGGCTCGCTGCACTCACCACAGGTTGTATTTTCGCTCTATGGATACCGTGGAGAGAATAGCCTGTGGTCCGGGTATTCCGGCGGCGGCATTTCACCGCTAGTCGGGATTCCAGTGTCGGCATTGTGACCTCCAGGATCGACTAGCGTTATTGTAACCGCTTCCCACACAGACATATTAAGGAGAGCTATAAACAGTGAAAATAAGTATAAACCACAGAGCTTTACAAAAAAAGTAAGAGAAAAGAGCTTCAAAAGCAGAAAATGATCTATAAACTAACAAAACAGAACATTTGTCACCAAAAACAGAACAGGGACAATTTATAATTTTTTTCCACTCTTTATATTAAAATATGTGATTTATCTAAACCCATATGAGTATACCAAAACACCTGCCCACCACCACTTTAGCCCACCAGACACTTACCATTTGTACACTTGGTCCACTGAAGTCATTTATGCAAGCTGTGTACACCTCCCCCGCCAGCCTGGGAATCACTGAGTGCTGCTTGTTCTGGGGAGGTCTTGTAGCAGAGGAACACTTTGCCCTTTCCAGATCTCCTGGAGTGCGCATGTACAGATCTTTGTCCTGCCCCACCAGCAGCACCCCAGGTACGCTGTACAGTAGGTTACTGTGTCAAGCACGGGCAGACACACAGTACATGTACGGTAGCCTCTCCAGATGCCTTGCTCCTCCAGTTTTCAGCTCCGCACCCCTCATCCCCAAATAACCTTTTAATTTTTCTTCTCTGCCTCACTCCCACTGCTGCCGCACATACCCCACACTTTAGGCACCTGTGCCAAGCCGTGGATACCCCAATGCCATGATTGGCAGCTTCAGTCCCTCCCCCTACCAGCAGCAGTACCCAGTGATTGTTCCGGTCCTGATGTGCCCAATAGCGGCGGCTGTTTACACCAAGACAGAGGCACATGTTGCGTATCCACTACCAATGTGAGTGATCCGGGACCTGGCTGACTGTAAGTATCTCATTATTATGCACTCTGCGTGAGGGGGGATGTATGCTGGGAAGAGCTGCAGTGAGGCTCCAGCCACCAGAAGCACTCACGTCTAGAGATCCAGAGCCGGGTGCATGCGGAGAACAGATATTGATGTGCTGGGTTAGAGGAGCGTTGCGTGGGGGGCCCTGGGACGACCTCCCAGTCCTTAATCCAGAACTGCTTATTAGGCAACATTTTATATTTTCTGTCTTAATGTTATCATTTTTGGTATTACCCCTTGTGGGTTTCCCCCTTAACTAAATCCCTGATTTTACAAGTCTAACACCAGAGCTTAAGCTAAACTCAGCATCTTGTTGGAAATATGAGTATATAAGTCTTCCAAGAAGGTACAAAAATCCAACCATGGTATCCTATGAAAAAAATAAGAATTTACTTACCGATAATTCTATTTCTCGTAGTCCGTAGTGGATGCTGGGAACTCCGTAAGGACCATGGGGAATAGCGGCTCCGCAGGAGACTGGGCACAAAAGTAAAAGCTTTAGGACTACCTGGTGTGCACTGGCTCCTCCCCCTATGACCCTCCTCCAAGCCTCAGTTAGGATACTGTGCCCGGACGAGCGTACACAATAAGGAAGGATTTTGAATCCCGGGTAAGACTCATACCAGCCACACCAATCACACCGTACAACCTGTGATCTGAACCCAGTTAACAGCATGATAACAGAGGAGCCTCTGAAAAGATGGCTCACAACAATAATAACCCGATTTTTGTAACAATAACTATGTACAAGTATTGCAGACAATCCGCACTTGGGATGGGCGCCCAGCATCCACTACGGACTACGAGAAATAGAATTATCGGTAAGTAAATTCTTATTTTCTCTGACGTCCTAGTGGATGCTGGGAACTCCGTAAGGACCATGGGGATTATACCAAAGCTCCCAAACGGGTGGGAGAGTGCGGATGACTCTGCAGCACCGAATGAGAGAACTCCAGGTCCTCCTCAACCAGGGTATCAAATTTGTAGAATTTAGCAAACGTGTTTGCCCCTGACCAAGTAGCTGCTCGGCAAAGTTGTAAAGCCGCCCAAGATGAGCCCACCTTCCTTGTGGAATGGGCTTTTACAGATTTTGGCTGTGGCAGGCCTGCCACAGAATGTGCAAGCTGAATTGTACTACAAATCCAACGAGCAATAGTCTGCTTAGAAGCAGGAGCACCCAGCTTGTTGGGTGCATACAGGATAAACAGCGAGTCAGATTTTCTGACTCCAGCCGTCCTGGAAACATATATTTTCAGGGCCCTGACTACGTCCAGCAACTTGGAGTCCTCCAAGTCCCTAGTAGCCGCAGGTACCACAATAGGCTGGTTCAAGTGAAACGCTGAAATCACCTTAGGGAGAAATTGAGGACGAGTCCTCAATTCTGCCCAGTCCGTATGAAAAATTAGGTAAGGGCTTTTATAGGATAAAGCCGCCAATTCTGAGACACGCCTGGCTGAAGCCAGGGCTAACAGCATTACCACTTTCCATGTGAGATATTTTAAGTCCACAGTGGAGAGTGGTTCAAACCAATGTGATTTTAGGAACCCCAAAACTACATTGAGATCCCAAGGTGCCACTGGAGGCACAAAAGGAGGCTGTATATGCAGTACCCCCTTGACAAACGTCTGAACTTCAGGAACTGAAGCCAGTTCTTTCTGGAAGAAAATCGACAGGGCCGAAATTTGAATCTTAATGGACCCTAATTTTAGGCCCATAGACAGTCCTGTTTGCAGGAAATGCAGGAAACGACCCAGTTGAAATTCCTCTGTAGGGGCCTTCCTGGCCTCGCACCACGCAACATATTTACGCCAAATACGGTGATAATGTTGTACGGTTACATCCTTCCTGGCTTTGATCAGGGTAGGGATGACTTCATCCGGAATGCCTTTTTCCTTCAGGATCCGGCGTTCAACCGCCATGCCGTCAAACGCAGCCGCGGTAAGTCTTGGAACAGACAGGGTCCCTGCTGGAGCAGGTCCTTTCTTAGAGGTAGAGGCCACGGGTCCTCTGTGAGCATCTCTTGAAGTTCCGGGTACCAAGTCCTTCTTGGCCAATCCGGAGCCACGAGTATAGTCCTTACTCCTCTCCTTCTTATGATTCTCAGTACCTTGGGTATGAGAGGCAGAGGAGGGAACACATACACTGACTGGTACACCCACGGTGTTACCAGAGCGTCCACAGCTATTGCCTGAGGGTCCCTTGACCTGGCGCAATACCTGTCCAGTTTTTTGTTGAGGCGGGACGCCATCATGTCCACCTTTGGTTTTTCCCAACGGTTCACAATCATGTGGAAGACTTCTGGGCGAAGTCCCCACTCCCCCGGGTGGAGGTCGTGTCTGCTGAGGAAGTCTGCTTCCCAGTTGTCCACTCCCGGAATGAACACTGCTGACAGTGCTATCACATGATTTTCCGCCCAGCGAAGAATCCTTGCAACTTCTGTCATTGCCCTCCTGCTTCTTGTGCCGCCCTGTCTGTTTACGTGGGCGACTGCCGTGATGTTGTCCGACTGGATCAGCACCGGCTGACCTTGAAGCAGAGGTCTTGCTAGGCTTAGAGCATTGTAGATGGCCCTTAGCTCCAGGATATTTATGTGAAGTGATGTCTCCAGGCTTGACCACAAGCCCTGGAAATTTCTTCCCTGTGTGACTGCTCCCCAGCCTCTCAGGCTGGCATCCGTGGTCACCAGGACCCAGTCCTGAATGCCGAATCTGCGGCCCTCTAGAAGATGAGCACTCTGCAACCACCACAGGAGAGACACCCTTGTCCTTGGTGACAAGATTATCCGCTGATGCATCTGAAGATGCGACCCGGACCATTTGTCTAGCAGATCCCACTGGAAGGTTCTTGCGTGGAATCTGCCGAATGGGATTGCTTCGTAAGAAGCCACCATCTTTCCCAGGACCCTTGTGCATTGATGCACTGAGACTTGGCCTGGTTTTAGGAGATTTCTGACTAGTTCGGATAACTCCCTGGCTTTCTCCTCCGGGAGAAACACCTTTTTCTGGACTGTGTCCAGGATCATCCCTAGGAATAGAAGTCGTGTCGTCGGGATCAGCTGCGATTTTGGAATATTGAGAATCCAACCGTGCTGGCGCAGCACTATCTGAGATAGTGCTACTCCGACTTCCAACTGTTCCCTGGATCTTGCCCTTATCAGGAGATCGTCCAAGTAAGGGATAACTAAAACTCCCTTTCTTCGAAGGAGTATCATCATTTCGGCCATTACCTTGGTAAAGACCCGGGGTGCCGTGGACAATCCAAACGGCAGCGTCTGAAACTGATAGTGACAGTTCTGTACCACAAACCTGAGGTACCCTTGGTGAGAAGGGTAAATTGGGACATGTAGGTAAGCATCTTTGATGTCCAGAGACACCATATAGTCCCCTTCTTCCAGGTTTGCAATCACTGCTCTGAGTGACTCCATCTTGAATTTGAACCTTTGTATGTAAGTGTTCAAGGATTTTAGGTTTAAAATTGGTCTCACCGAGCCGTCCGGCTTCGGTACCACAAATAGTGTGGAATAGTACCCCTTTCCCTGTTGTAGGAGGGGTACCTTGATTATCACCTGCTGGGAATACAGCTTGTGAATGGCTTCCAATACTGCCTCCCTGTCTGAGGGAGACGTTGGTAAAGCAGACTTTAGAAAACGGCGAGGGGGAGACGTCTCGAATTCCAATTTGTACCCCTGAGATACCACCTGAAGGATCCAGGGGTCCACTTGCGAGTGGGCCCACTGCGCACTGAACTTCTTTAGACGGGCCCCCACCGTGCCTGAGTCCGCTTGTAAAGCCCCAGCGTCATGCTGAGGACTTTGCGGAGGCGGGAGAGGGCTTTTGTTCCTGGGAACTGGCTGTTTGTTGCAGCCTTTTTCCTCTCCCTCTGCCACGGGGCAGAAATGAGGCGCCTTTTGCCTGCTTGCCCTTATGGGGCCGAAAGGACTGCGCCTGATAATACGGTGTCTTCTTAGGTTGAGAAGCTACCTGGGGTAAAAATGTGGATTTTCCAGCAGTTGCCGTGGCTACCAGGTCTGATAGACCTACCCCAAATAACTCCTCCCCCTTATAAGGCAATACTTCCATGTGCCTTTTAGAATCCGCATCACCTGACCACTGCCGCGTCCATAAACCTCTTCTTGCAGAAATGGACAGCGCGCTAACTCTTGATGCCAGTCGGCAAATATCCCTCTGTGCATCACGCATATATAGAAATGCATCCTTCAAATGCTCTATAGTCAGTAATATACTGTCCCTATCTAGGGTATCAATATTTTCAGTCAGGGAATCCGACCACGCCAGGCCCGCACTGCACATCCAGGCTGAGGCGATTGCTGGTCGCAGTATAACACCCGTGTGAGAGTATATACATTTTAGGATATTCTCCAGCTTTCTATCGGCAGGTTCCTTTAGGGCAGCCGTATCAGGAGAGGGTAGTGCTACCTGTTTAGACAAGCGTGTGAGCGCTTTATCCACCCTAGGGGGTGTTTCCCAACGTGCCCTATCCTCTGGCGGGAAAGGGTACGATGCCAATAACCTTTTAGGAATTATCAGTTTTTTATCGGGGGAAACCCACGCCTCATCACACACTTCATTTAATTCCTCGGCCACAGGAAAAACTACAGGCAGTTTTTTCTCACCAAACATAATACCCTTTTTAGTGGTACTTGTATTATCAGAGATATGCAATACATTTTTCATTGCTTCAATCATGTAACGTGTGGCCCTAGTGGAAGTCACGTTTGTCTCCTCATCATTGACACTGGAGTCAGTATCCGTGTCTGCCATTTGAGGTAACGGGCGTTTTAAAGCCCCTGATGGCGTTTGAGACCCCTGGACAGGCACAAGCTGAGTAGCCGGCTGTCTCATGTCGTCAACTGTCTGTTGTAAAGAGCTGACACTGTCACGCAATTCCTTCCATAAGCTCATCCACTCAGGTGTCGACTCCCTAGGGGGTGACAACTGTATAATAGGCAATTGCTCCGCCTCCATCTCATTTTCCTCCTCAAACATGTCGACACAATCGTACCGACACACCGCACACACACAGGGAATGCTCTGATAGAGGACAGGACCCCACTAGCCCTTTGGGGAGACAGAGGGAGAGTATGCCAGCACACACCAGAGCGCTATATATATACAGGAATACCACTATAAAATGTGCTTTTCCCTTTATAGCTGCTGTTAGTATAAAAACTGCGCCAAATTAGTGCCCCCCTCTCTTTTTTACCCTTTTCTGTAGTGCAGGACTGCAGGGGAGAGTCAGGGAGACGTCCTTCCAGCGGAGCTGTGATGGAAAATGGCGCCCGTGTGCTGAGGAGATAGGCTCCGCCCCCTTCTCGGCGGCCTTTTCTCCCGCTTTTTTGGTGAGTTCTGGCAGGGGTTAAAATACATCCATATAGCCCTGGGGGTTATATGTGGTGTATTTATGCCAGCCAAGGTGTTTTACATTGCTGCTCAGGGCGCCCCCCCTAGCGCCCTGCACCCTCAGTGACCGGAGTGTGAAGTGTGCCTGAGTAACAATGGCGCACAGCTGCAGTGCTGTGCGCTACCTTGTTGAAGACTGATGTCTTCTGCCGCCGATTTTTCCGGACCTTTTCTTGCTTCTATAGAATGCAACAGAAAAATAGGAAAGTGCCTCGAGTGGCGCAATGCAGCTATAGTACCTGATGGTTCAAAATAAATGTCACCACATTTAAAGACAAGAATAA
Source organism: Pseudophryne corroboree (assembly GCF_028390025.1). Taxonomy (NCBI): domain Eukaryota; kingdom Metazoa; phylum Chordata; class Amphibia; order Anura; family Myobatrachidae; genus Pseudophryne; species Pseudophryne corroboree. The sequence goes on along the minus strand of NC_086447.1, from coordinate 275,153,502 downwards.
ATACAGAAAATGGTAAACCTTCCTAGTACACACAGCGCAAGCAAAAAAAAGGGGAAAGGTTACGTTCCTGATTGATTGTGTCGACTCAGATGTCCCTGTCCGGCTTTCCGAGTGTGTAGAATCCAACTCGTAAGTATAAAACAGAAAAAATAAAAGGACAACCACAATTTATTCTTTTCTTGCTTCTGGCTCTGTAAGGGGGCCGGCGGCGCGGCTCTGGGACCGAGCTCCGAGGCTGGGCCTGTGTTCGGTCCCTCTGGAGCTAATGGTGTCCAGTAGCCTAAGAAGCCCAATCCACTCTGCACGCAGGTGAGTTCGCTTCTTCTCCCCTTAGTCCCTCGATGCAGTGAGCCTGTTGTCAGCAGGTCTCACTGAAAATAAAAAACCTAAAACTAAACTTTCACTAAGAAGCTCAGGAGAGCCCCTAGTGTGCACCCTTCTCGGCCGGGCACAAAAATCTTACAGAGGCTTGGAGGAGGGTCATAGGGGGAGGAGCCAGTGCACACCAGGTAGTCCTAAAGCTTTTACTTTTGTGCCCAGTCTCCTGCGGAGCCGCTATTCCCCATGGTCCTTACGGAGTTCCCAGCATCCACTAGGACGTCAGAGAAATAAGATTTTACTCACCGGTAAATCTATTTCTCGTAGTCCGTAGTGGATGCTGGGAACTCCGTAAGGACCATGGGGAATAGACGGGCTCCGCAGGAGACTGGGCACTCTAAAAGAAAGATTAGGTACTATCTGGTGTGCACTGGCTCCTCCCTCTATGCCCCTCCTCCAGACCTCAGTTAGGAAACTGTGCCCGGAAGAGCTGACACAATAAGGAAGGATTTTGAATCCCGGGTAAGACTCATACCAGCCACACCAATCACACCGTATAACTCGTGATACTATACCCAGTTAACAGTATGAAATATAACTGAGCCTCTCAACAGATGGCTCAACAATAACCCTTTAGTTAGGCAATAACTATATACAAGTATTGCAGACAATCCGCACTTGGGATGGGCGCCCAGCATCCACTACGGACTACGAGAAATAGATTTACCGGTGAGTAAAATCTTATTTTCTCTGACATCCTAGTGGATGCTGGGAACTCGGTAAGGACCATGGGGATTATACCAAAGCTCCCAAACGGGCGGGAGAGTGCGGATGACTCTGCAGCACCGAATGAGAGAACTCAAGGTCCTCCTCAGCCAGGGTATCAAATTTGTAGAATTTAGCAAACGTGTTTGCCCCTGACCAAGTTGCAGCTCGGCAAAGTTGTAAAGCCGAGACCCCTCGGGCAGCCGCCCAAGATGAGCCCACTTTCCTCGTGGAATGGGCTGTTACTGATTTAGGATGCGGCAATCCAGCCGCAGAATGCTCCAGCTGAATTGTGCTACAAATTCAGCGAGCAATAGTCTGCTTAGAAGCAGGGGCACCTATTTTGTTGGGTGCCTACAGGATAAAAAACGAGTCAGTTTTCCTGACTCCAGCCGTCCTGGAAATATAAATTTTTAAGGCCCTGACTACGTCCAGTAACTTGGAATCTTCCAAGTCCCTAGTAGCCGCAGGCACTACAATAGGTTGGTTCAAGTGAAAAGCTGATACCACCTTAAGGAGAAACTGGGGACGAGTCCTCAATTCTGCCCTATCCATATGGAAAATCAGATAAGGGCTTTTACATGACAAAGCCGCCAATTCTGACACACGCCTGGCCGAAGCCAAGGCCAATAACATGACCACTTTCCACGTGAGATATTTTAAATCCACAGTCTTAAGTGGCTCAAACCAATGTGATTTTAAGAAACTCAACACCACGTTGAGATCCCAAGGTGCCACAGAAGGCACAAAAAAGGGGCTGAATATGTAGCACTCCCTTTACAAATGTCTGAACTCCAGACAGTGAAGCCAGTTCTTTCTGGAAGAAAATCGACAGAGCCGAAATCTGGACCTTAATGGAACCCAATTTTAGGCCCATAGTCACTCCTGACTGTAGGAAGTGCAGAAAACGACCCAGCTGAAATTCCTCTGTTGGGGCCTTCCTGGCCTCACACCACGCAACATATTTTTGCCAAATACGGTGATAATGGTTTGCGGTTACTTCTTTCCTGGCTTTTATCAGCGTAGGAATGACTTCCTCCGGAATGCCCTTTTGCTTTAGGATCCGGAATTCAACCGCCATGCCGTCCAACGCAGCCGCGGTAAGTCTTGGAACAGACAGGGCCCCTGCTGTAGCAGATCCTGTCTGAGCGGTAGAGGCCATGGGTCCTCTGATATTATTTCTTGAAGTTCTGGGTACCAAGCTCTTCTTGGCCCATCCGGAACCACGAGTATCGTTCTTACTCCTCCTTTTCTTATTATTCTCAGTACCTTTGGTATGAGAGGCAGAGGAGGGAATACATAAACCGACTGGTACACCCACGGTGTCACTAGAGCGTCCACAGCTATTGCCTGAGGGTCCCTTGACCTGGCGCAATATCTAGTTTTTTGTTTAGGCGGGACGCCATCATGTCCACCTGTGGCCTTTCCCAACGGTTTACCAACAGTTGGAAGACTTCTGGATGAAGTCCCCACTCTCCCGGGTGTCGGTCGTGTCTGCTGAGGAAGTCTGCTTCCCAGTTGTCTACTCCCGGAATGAACACTGCTGACAGTGCTAAGACGTGATTTTCCGCCCATCGGAGAATCCTTGTGGCTTCTGCCATCGCCATCCTGCTTCTTGTGCCGCCCTGTCGGTTTACATGGGCGACTGCCGTGATGTTGTCTGATTGGATCAGTACCGGCTGGTTTTGAAGCAGAGGCCTTGCCAGACTTAGGGCAGTGGCAAACGCAGGATTTGCAAGGGGTGGTTTCCAGAACTGGGCGGAGCCAATCACGGGGGTGGGGACTGAGGTGATCCAGTATATGCTGGGTCCGTAAAACTAGTGTGTCTGTGTGTGTGTGTATGTGTATATATATATATATATATATATATATATCTATACATACATATATCTACACACATATATATATATATATATATATATATATATACATACACACACACATACATATACACGGGAGGTCTTCAGTATGCCGGCGGTCGGGCTCCCGGCGACCAGCATACCGGCGCTGGGAGCCCGACCGCTGGCATACCGACACTTATTCTCCCTCGTGGGGTTCCACGACCCCCCTGGAGGGAGAATAGAATAGGCGCCACCGTGCCCGTAGCGTGGCGAGCGCAGCGAGCCCACAAGGGGCTCATTTGTGCTCGCCACACTGTCGGTAAGCCGGCGGCCGGCCTCCCGGCGCAGGTATGCTGGTCGCCGGGAGATCGTAGTGAACCCATATACACATATACATAGCATATTAAACATGCATACATATATATATATATACATGTACACACACATACAGTACACATATATATACACATGTATATATATGTATATATGTATATCATATGTGTGTGTGTGTGTGTGTTTATATGTATGTATGTATGTATGTATGTATGTATGTGTATATATGTATGCACATGGATATATATGTACTATAATTAAAATAAAGTAAACTTTTATTGCACTTGCAAGTGCCACCAGGAAGACAGCAGGCTGCAGAGGACGCTAGACAGTCATTAATAATACTCATGCAGCTTAAAAAAAAAAAAAAATTTTTTTTTTTTTTTAGTGGAGGGGGGTTTCTGGGTACTCGGAAACCCCCCCTGGGTGCGCCACTGTAGGGCATTGTAAATGGCCCTCAGTTCCAGAATATTTATGTGTAGGGACGACTCCTGACTTGACCAAAGTCCTTGGAAATTTCTTCCCTGTGTGACTGCCCCCCAGCCTCGAAGGCTGGCATCCGTGGTTACCAGGACCCAGTCCTGTATGCCGAATCTGCGGCCCTCTTGAAGATGAGCACTCTGCAGCCACCACAGTAGAGATACCCTGGTCCTTGGAGACAGGGTTATCAGCCGATGCATCTGAAGATGCGATTCCGACCACTTGTCCAAGAGGTCCTACTGAAAAGTTCTTGCATGGAACCTGCCGAATGGAATTTTGCTTCGTAAGAAGCTACCATTTTTCCCAGGACTCGTGTGCAGTGATGCACCGATACCTGTTTTGGTTTCAGGAGGTCTCTGACTAGAGATGACAGCTCCTTGGCTTTCTCCTGCGGGAGAAACACTTTTTTTCTGTTCTGTGTCCAGAACCATCCCCAGGAACAGCAGGCGTGTGGTAGGAACCAGCTGTGACTTTGGAATGTATAGAATCCATCCGTGCTGTTGTAGCACTTCCCGAGATAGTGCTACTCCGACCAACAACTGCTCCATGGACCTCGCCTTTATAAGGAGATCGTCCAAGTACGGGATAATTAAAAACTCCCTTTTTTCAAAGGAGTATCATCATTTCTGCCATTACCTTGGTAAAGACCCTCGGTGCCGTGGACAGTCCAAACGGCAGTGTTTGGAATTGGTAATGGCAATCCTGTACCACAAATCTGAGGTACTCCTGGTGAGGATGGTAAATGGGGACATGTAGGTAAGCATCCTTAATGTCCAGGGATACCATGTAATCCCCCTCCTCCAGGCTTGCAATAACCGCCCTGAGCGATTCCATCTTGAACTTGAATTTTTTTATGTATGTGTTCAAGGACTTCAAATTTAAAATGGGTCTCACCGAACCGTCCGGTTTCGGTACCACAAACAGTGTGGAATAGTAACCCCGTCCTTGTTGAAGTAGGGGCACCTTGACTATCACCTGCTGGGAATACAGCTTGTGAATTGCCTCTAGCACAGCCTCCCTGCCTGAGGGAGTTGTCGGCAAGGCAGATTTGAGGAAACGGCGGGGGGAAGACGCCTCGAATTCCAGCCTGTACCCCTGAGATACTACTTGAAGGATCCAGGCATCCACCTGTGAGCGAGCCCACTGATCGCTGAAATTTTTGAGGCGGCCCCCCACCGTACCTGGCTACGCCTGTGGAGCCCCCGCGTCATGCGGTGGACTCAGAGGAAGCGGGGGAAGAATTTTGATTCTGGGAACTGGCTGACTGGTGCAGCTTTTTCCCTCATCCCTCGTCTCTGTGCAGAAAGGAAGCGCCTTTGACCCGCTTGCTTTTCTGAAGCCGAAAGGACTGTACCTGATAATACAGTGCTTTCTTAGGCTGTGAGGAAACCTGAGGTAAAAAAAATTCTTCCCAGCTGTTGCTGTGGATACGAGGTCCCAGAGACCATCCCCAAACAATTCCTCACCCTTATAAGGCTCTATGTGCCTTTTAAAGTCAGCATCACCTGTCCAGTGTCGGGTCTCTAATACCCTCCTGACAGAATGGCCAATGCATTAATTCTGGATGCCAGCCGGCAAAATATCCCTCTGTGCATCCCTCATATATAAGACGACGACTTATGTTCGCAAAATAGTATCCCTGTTTGACAGGGTTACAGACCACGCTGCAGCAGCACTATCTGCAGGTCTCAGTCTAGTACCTGAGTGTGTAAATACAGACTTCAGGATAGCCTCCTGCTTTTTATCAGCAGGTACCTTCAAAGTGGCCGTATCCTAAGACGGAAGTGCCACCTTTTTTGACAAACGTGTGAGCGCCTTATCCACCCTAGGGGATATCTCCCAGCGTAACTTATCCTCTGGCGGGAAAAGGTACGCCATCAGTAACTTTTTAGAAATTACCAATTTCTTATCGGGGGAACCCACGCTTTTTCACACTTCATTCACTCATTTGATGGGGGAACAAAACACTGCCTGCTTTTTCTCCCCAAACATAAAACCCTTTTTTAGTGGTACTTGGGTTAATGTCAGAAATGTGTAACACATTTTTTATTGCCGGGATCATGTAACGGATGTTCCTAGTGGATTGTGTATATGTCTCAACCTCTTCGACACTGGAGTCAGACTCCGTGTCGACATCTGTGTCTGCCATCTGAGGGAGCCGGCGTTTTTGAGCCCCTGATGGCCTTTGAGACGCCTGGGCAGGCGCGGGCTGAGAAGCCGGCTGTCCCATAGCTGTACATCATCCAGCCTTTTATGTAAGGAGTTGACACTGTCGGTTAATACCTTCCACCTATCCATCCACTCTGGTGTCGGCCCACAGGGGGCGACATCCCATTTATCGGCATCTGCTCCGCCTCCACATAAGCCTCCTCATCAAACATGTCGACACAGCCGTACCGACACACCGCACACACACAGGGAATGCTCTGACTGAGGACAGGACCCCACACAGCCCTTTGGGGAGACAGAGAGAGAGTATGCCAGCACACACCAGAGCGCTATATAATGTAGGGATAAACACTATCACTGAGTGAATTTTCCCCAATAGCTGCTTGTATAAACAATATTGCGCCTAAATTTAGTGCCCCCCCTCTCTTTTTAACCCTTTGAGCCTGAAAACTACAGGGGAGAGACTGGGGAGCTGTCTTCCAGCTACACTGTGAAGAGAAAATGGCGCCAGTGTGCAGAGGGAGATAGCTCCGCCACTTTTTCGCTGACTTTTCTCCCGCTTTTTTATGGATTCTGGCAGGGGTAATTATCACATATATAGCCTCTGGGGCTATATATTGTGATTATTTTGCCAGCCAAGGTGTTTTTATTGCTGCTCAGGGCGCCCCCCCCCCCAGCGCCCTGCACCCTCAGTGACCGGAGTGTGAAGTGTGTATAAGGAGCAATGGCGCACAGCTGCAGTGCTGTGCGCTACCTTGGTGAAGACTGAAGTCTTCTGCCGCCGATTTTCCGGACCATCTTCATGCTTCTGGCTCTGTAAGGGGGACGGCGGCGCGGCTCCGGGAACGAACACCAAGGACGGGTCCTGCGGTCGATCCCTCTGGAGCTAATGGTGTCCAGTAGCCTAAGAAGCCCAAGCTAGCTGCAAGCAGGTAGGTTCGCTTCTTCTCCCCTTAGTCCCTCGTTGCAGTGAGCCTGTTGCCAGCAGGTCTCACTGTAAAATAAAAAACCTAACATATACTTTCTTTCTAGGAGCTCAGGAGAGCCCCTAGTGTGCATCCAGCTCGGCCGGGCACAGAAATCTAACTAAGGTCTGGAGGAGGGGCATAGAGGGAGGAGCCAGTGCACACCAGATAGTACCTAATCTTTCTTTTAGAGTGCCCAGTCTCCTGCGGAGCCCGTCTATTCCCCATGGTCCTTACGGAGTTCCCAGCATCCACTAGGACGTCAGAGAAAGCTCTAAAAGCACCTGCAAGCAAAGCGGGTGCATCTAAGCATTCCTAGTCACTTGCTAGAATGTGACCAGTGGTAAGAGAATCGACAAACCATGGGGAACACGACCTCACCTCAGGTATTTAATATTTTGATAATCTATCACTAATGTACATCCAATCAAAATTAAATGTTAATTTCTGTTTAAAACGGACTGGACATATAATACCTTTAACATTACATTAAAAACGGTTTATAAACTAATCAATCTTCATCAAGTTGGCAAATTTTGTTGACTGTATAACCAATAGATGTACTATATATAAAAATAAATAAAAATAAAGGACAACGAATTGACAAAAGTGCACCATGACGTTTATTCTGCATTCATACGGTTTTAAAGCCTGGTAACAAAAAATATGGTTGACATATTGTTAGTTGAATTTTTATCAAAATTTGAATGTATTACATACATCATCCATAATAATAAAGCAGTTAATTTAATTGTTGCTGTTTCTTTGTAAATATATAATACAACATAGGAACTGGAAATCAATAGAAAAAGTAAAATATAAAAACCAAGCAAAAAATGTTTAAAATAATTTCAGTGGAAGAACAATCCCATTTTCATATTCAAATGATCAACATTTGTTTAAAATCATTTTACTTTGCTTGTGAACAAGTGTCTCCACTAGTTGCTTCATTTGTGATGTTACTAATCCTATGATACGAAAGTGTAGATTTTCCAAATGGATATATACAGCAAGAAAGAAATGACAGCAGTTATTATAGTGGATGTCCAACTATAGATGACGTCAGGCTATTGGCTCATACCTGCCCACCTAAAACCTTTACTGAGAACTTCTACTACTTCTACAATTCTAAGAGCTTTGAAAATACTGATTATATAATCGCAAATAATGTACCAGAGAAATCCTTTCTTTCTAAGAACTCCACGGCAGCTTTACAATGGGTTAAATCCCTTCTAAAGTTGATAGAGGTAAGTATATATATATATATATACATACATACATACAGTATATACACAACCCACAATCCAGGATGGTATATAATGCAGTGACCACTTGTTGCACTGTATCTCTGTACAACTTCCCAACCCTTAAAAATATACTTCTGACTGAACATGGGAGGGAAGCAGAGGCTGCCGTGGAGTACTTTGGAAAAAAGGATTTACCTGGTAACAACTTCTCTTTCAGCAATCCATGGTAGCGCTTACTAAGGGATGTGCCCAATCAACCACAATATGGAGGGCCACAAACAAAGCTACATATGCTATATAATAAAACATTTATTAGGTGGATGTGTGCAGAACATCTCTCCCAAACTGAGACTCTGCAGAAGACAAAATATCCAAGGAAAGGAACGATTGGCATCCTACTGCCTGGGAAGTTCTGCTATTGAGACCTGATCAAGACAGTCCCACCGCTCGAGTACTGTAGAGTATGCTTGTGTTATCCTGGTACTTTAGGACCACACTTCTTGTACACATGTGTAATTATTTCACTGATCTACAAACAGATTACTTGGAAGGGATGTCACTTTTGTGAAGTCCTCCTGGAATTACAATTAATTGTTCTATATACATAAGACTGTCTTGTATAACTCGGCCATAATCACTCTCGATCAATGAGTGAATGCACTTTCTTCTCTTATTTTGAATGAAGCAGCCATCGGAGCCACAAAGGACCTGATAGAGGGGCGAATTGTACCAGGAGAAAATAAGAATTTACTCACCGGTAATTCTATTTCTCGTAGTCCGTAGTGGATGCTGGGTACTCCGTAAGGACCATGGGGTATAGACGGGCTCCGCAGGAGACTGGGCACTCTTACAAGAAAGATTAGGTACTATATCTGGTGTGCACTGGCTCCTCCGTCTATGCCCCTCCTCCAGACCTCAGTTAGGGAAACTGTGCCCGGAAGAGCTGACATTACTAGGAAAGGATTTGGAATCCAGGGTAAGACTCATACCAGCCACACCAATCACACTGTACAACTCGTGATAACTATACCCAGTTAACAGTATGAACAATAACTGAGCCTCTCTCAACAGATGGCTCATACAATAGTTAAGCAATAACTATATACATGTATTGCAGAGAGTCCGCACTTGGGACGGGCTCCCAGCATCCACTACGGACTACGAGAAATAGAATTACCGGTGAGTAAATTCTTATTTTCTCTGACGTCCTAGTGGATGCTGGGTACTCCGTAAGGACCATGGGAATTATACCAAAGCTCCCAAACGGGCGGGAGAGTGCGGATGACTCTGCAGCACCGAATGAGCAAACTCAAGGTCCTCCTCAGCCAGGGTATCAAACTTGTAGAATTTTGCAAAAGTGTTTGAACCCGACCAAGTAGCAGCTCGGCAAAGTTGTAAAGCCGAGACCCCTCGGGCAGCCGCCCAAGAAGAGCCCACCTTCCTCGTGGAATGGGCTTTTACTGATTTAGGATGCGGCAGTCCAGCCGCAGAATGTGCAAGATGAATGGTGCTACATATCCAGCGAGCAATAGTCTGCTTTGAAGCAGGAGCACCCAGCTTGTTGGGTGCATGCAGGATAACAGCGAGTCAGTTTTTCTGACTCTAGCCGTCCTGGAAACAAAGTTTCAGGGCCCGGACTACGTCCAGCAACTTGGAATCCTCCAAGTCCCTAGTAGCCGCAGGCACCACAATAGGTTGGTTCAAATGAAACGATGATACCACCTTAGGGAGAAATTGGGGACAAGTCCTCCATTCTGCCCTTTCCATATGGAAAATCAGATATGGGCTTTTACATGACAAAGCCGCCAATTCTGACACACGCCTAGTCCAAGCTAAGGCCAAAAGCATGACCACTTTCCACGTGAGATATTTTAGCTCCACGGTCTTAAGTGGCTCAAACCAGTGGGATTTTAGGAATCCAACACACGTTAAGATCCCAAGGTGCCACTGGAGGCACAAAAGGGGGCTGAATATGCAGCACCCCTGTAACAACGTCCGAACTTCAGGCAGTGAAGCCAGTTCTTTTTGAGAGAAAAAGGGATAGGGCCGAAATCTTGGCCTTTATGGATCCTAATTTTAGGCCCATAGTCACTCCTGACTGTAGGAAGTGCAGGAATCGAACCCCCTGGAACTCCTCTGTAGGGCCTTCCCGGCCACACACCAAGCAACCTATTTTCGCCATATACAGTGAAAAAGTCTTGCTGTCATGTCTTTGCTAGCCTTTATCAGCGTAGGAATAACTGCATCCGGAATGCCCTTTTCCGCTAGGATCCGGCGTTCAACCGCCATGCCGTTCAACGCAGCCGCGGTAAGTCTTGGATCAGACAGGGTCCCTGTTGCAACATGTCCTGACTGAGAGGCAGAGGCCATGGGTCCTCTGAGAGCATTTCTTGCAGTTCCGGGTACCGAGTCCTTCTTGGCCAATCCGGAGCAAAGAATATTGTTCACACTCCTCCGTTTATTACAATTCTCAGACCTTGGGTCTGAGAGGAAGAGGAGGGAATATATAGACCGACTGGAACACCCACGGTGTTACTACTGCGACCACAGCTATCGCCTGAGAGTCCCTTGACCCAGCGTAAAACCTTTTTTATCTTTTTATTGAGGTGGGACGCCATGTAGTCCACCTGAGGCAGTTTCCATCAATTTGCAAAACTGCGTGAAGACTTCCTGATGAAGTCACCACTTTCCCTGGTGGAGGTCGTGTCCACTCCCGGAATGAACACTGCTGACAGTGCGCTTACTTGATTCTCCGCCCAGCGAAGAATTCTGGTGGCTTCTACCCTCGCCACCCTGCTCCTTGTGCCGCCCTGGCGGTTTACATGAGCCCCTGCGGTCTGACTGGATCAGAACTGGTTGGTCGCGAAGCAGGAACTCCGCTTGACTTAGGGCGTTGTATATGGCCCTTAGTTCCAGGATATTGATGTGAAGGCAAGTCTGTTGGCTTGACCACAAACCTTGGAATTTTCTTCCCTGTGTAACTGCCCCCCACCCTCGGAGGCTTGCATCCGTGGTCACCAGGACCCAGTCCTGAATGCCGAATCTGCGGCCCTCGAGAAGGTGAGCACTCCGCAGCCACCACAGGAGAGACACCCTGGCCCTGGGGGATAGGGTGATTAACCGATGCATCTGAAGATGTGATCCGGACCACTTGTCCAGTAAGTTCCATTGTCCTTGCATGGAACCAGCCGAAGGGGATGGCCACGTATGATGCCATCATCCTTCCCAGGACTCGAGTGCAGTGATGCACTGACACCTGTTTTGGTTTTCAGTGGATTCCTGACCAGTGTCATGAGCTCCTGAGCTCTCTCTATCGGGAGATAAACCCTCTTCTGGTCTGTGTCTAGGATCATGCCTAGGTGAGGCAGATGAGCTGTAGGAACCAACTGCGACTTTGGAATATATAGAATCCAGTCGTGGTGCCGTTTCACTTCGAGAGAAGGTGATACGCTGTCCAGCAACTGCTCTCTTGATCTCGCTTTTATGAGGAGATCATCCAAGTATGTGATAATAGTGACACCTTGCTTCCGCAGGAGCACCATCATATCCGCCATTACCTTGGTGAAATTGGTAATGACAATCCCGTACCGCAATTCTGAGGTACGCCTGATGAGGTGGATAAATGGGGACACGAAGGTATGCATCCCTTATGTCCCGATTCATTTCAGGCATGCAATGACCGCTCTTAGCGATTCCATCTTGAACCTGAACCTTTTCAGGTATATGTTCAGGGATTTCAATTCAATATGGGTCTAACCGAACCGTCTGGTTTCGGGATTATAACATGGTCCAATAATAACACCCTCTTGTTGAAGGAGGGGACCCTTGAGCACCACCTGTTGAAGATACAATTTACGAATTGCAGTTAACACTGGCTCCCTCTCTTGGGGGGAAGCCCGCCGGGTCCTCGGTGAGGGGGCATCTTCTCACAGTCCAGCCTGTATCCCTGCGATACAATTTCTATTGCCCAGGGATCTAACAGGGAGTGAACCCACTTGTGGCTGAACTTACGAAGGCGTGTCCCCACCGGGCCTAGCTTCGCCTGTGGAGCCCCAGCGACATGCGGTGGATTTTTGTAGAGGCCGGGGAGGACTTCTGTTCCTGGGGACTAGCTGTGTTGTACAGCTTCTTTCCTCTGCCCCCGGCTCTGACAAGAAAGGACGCACCTCAGACTTTCTTGTTTCTTTATTCGAAAAGCTGCATTTAATAATGTCGTGCTTTTCTTGGCTGTGCAGGAATATAAGGCAAAATATCAGAATTACCAGCTATAACTGTGGAGACCAGGCCCGAGAACCTTTCTCCACACAATCCTCAGCCTTCCATATGCCTCTTAAGTCGGCATCATCTGTCCAATGTATATTCTACAGGACACGTCAAGCAGAAATCGACATAGCTTTTGTCTCTAGGACCCAGTATACTCATGTCCCTTTGGGCATGCTTTATAATTATATATCTATCACTTAAGACAGCATATTAAAATATTTATATGCATACTAGGGTCTCAATCTCTGCTGATAAGGTACCTGTCCACGCTGCCACAGCGCTATAAACCCATGCCGACACAATCGCCGGTCTGGGTAGTATACTAGAATGTGCACGCTATCTGCAGGATCCCTGAGAATAGCTAGTGCAAACAGGACACCCAAGGGGAAGATTCTCAACACATCCTGGCCCTAGTGGGGAAAGGATACAGCCTGAGAATTCTCTTGTGAGAAGCTGCCGTCTCTTGTCTGGAGATTCCAGCTCTTTTTCCTCATGAGAGGAGGGAAATTTACCTCAGCATTCTTCCCCTTAACATGTGTACTCTCGTGTCAGGGACAGATGAGTCATCAGTGATATGCAAATCATCTTTTATTCCAATAATCATATATTGAATATCTTTTAGCCCTCTTGGCTGTAACTTTGCATTATCGTAGTCGACAGTGGAGTTAAACTCTGTGTCGATACTTTGTTATTTTGGATAGTGAACATAGAGAGACTCTGAAGGTCTCTGTGACATAGGGACAGACCAGGGTAGATTTCCTTTCTGTTCCCTAACCTTTTGTGCAATAATTTTACCTCAGCACTTACACATATCCAAACAGGTGTCGGCGTGGTTGACGGAGACACCCTCCCACACACATATCCGCTCTATCACCTCCTTAGAGGAGCCTTTTACCTCAGACATGTCGACACACGCGTACCGACACACCACACACACAGGGGATGCTCTATTTGAAGACAGTTCCCCCACCAGGCCCTTTGGAGAGACAGAGAGAGAGTATGCCAGCACACACCACAGCGCTATATAATACAGGGATGTACACTATACTGAGTGATTTTTCCCCTATAGCAGCTTATATACACAGTCTTGCGCCTAAATTTATGTGCCCCCCCCTCTCTTTTTTACCCTTTGTGTACCAGGATACTGCAGGGGAGAGCCTGGGGAGCTTCCTTCCAGCTGAGCTGTGAAGAGAAAATGGCGCCGGTGTGCTGAGGAAGAAGGCCCGGCCCCCTCAGCAGCGGGCTTCTGTCCTTTTATGTACTTTAATGGCGGGGGTTAATGCACATATACAGTTTATCAGACTGTATTATGTGCTTTTCGCCAAGTAAGGTAATCTAATTGCTGCCCAGGGCGCCCCCCCCCAGCGCCCTGCACCCATCAGTGACCGGAGTGTGTGGTGTGCTAAGGGAGCAATGGCGCACAGCTGCAGTGCTGTGCGCTACCTTAATGAAGACCGGAGTCTTCAGCCGCCGATTTTCAACTTCTCTTCGTTCTTCTGGCTCTGCAAGGGGGACGGCGGCGCGGCTCCGGGACCGGACGACCGAGGACTGGGCCTGTGTTCGATCCCTCTGGAGCTAATGGTGTCCAGTAGCCTTAGAAGCCCAAGCTAGCTGCAAGCAGGTAGGTTCGCTTCTCTCCCCTCAGTCCAACGTAGCAGTGAGTCTGTTGCCAGCAGATCTCACTGAAAATAAAAAACCTAACAAATACTTTCTTTTCTAGGAAGCTCAGGAGAGCCCCTAGGGTGCATCCAGCTCTGGCCGGGCACAGATACTAACTGAGGTCTGGAGGAGGGGCATAGAGGGAGGAGCCAGTGCACACCAGATATAGTACCTAATCTTTCTTTTAAGAGTGCCCAGTCTCCTGTGGAGCCCGTCTATACCCCATGGTCCTTACGGAGTACCCAGCATCCACTAGGACGTCAGAGAAAACCAAGAAATCAATTGTTCAACCAATTTTGCCTATAAGAAAGAAACACTTCGGTTCTGATTCTGAATCGTACGCTATGTCGATGTCTTACTATGCATGCACCTAAGTCGCACCATGCATGTGACCCGATTGTGTTCACATAGAGTCGCCGTTGTTGAGATGCAGACACAAGTGTACTGAAAATGTATTGGGCCTTCCTGTGTGGTGACTATTTAGACGAACAGAGCTGCTCCGTCTTATGGGTGTGTTATGAAGTATCACTGAAGTGTTTGGGTACACACATTTTAGGTAATACCCAGATGGATAATCTGCACCTAGCAAAAGGGTGGTGCAGGTTTTCACGGTGTTATCTTAAGATGAACAAAGCAGGATTGCAGCATCTAGATACGCTGAAAGTGGGCGTCTCAGCCCCTGCACACTCATACGCATGGATGTCCACAAGAGAAGGGCTTGTAGTGGTATTAGCATAAAGTTGCAAGTGTGTGACCATCAAAAGACATACATGCGGATGCCAAAGCGTCCGACTCAAAATCAGTCACTATAACTAGGATATCTTCCAGGTATGGCCATATCTTCACCCCCTATTTCCTTAACTCCACCATTAATGTCACCAGCATTTCCATAAAAGGCTCTTGGAGATGTTGCAAGATTCAGAACCTGAGGAACTTGCTGTGTTGAACTGCCACAAGGACATGACAGTAAGATCTGTGGTTCTGATGGCTGAGAGGATAGAATCCACATTCTATACATTTTGCCGATTCCATATTCATTTTGCCCTGAATTCACAAATCTCTTGAGTCTTATCAGTTTCAGAATAGTATCAAAAGCTTCGGAGGTTTTTCTGACAAGTAATAATCTGGAATAAAACCTTTTACTCCTCAAATCCGAAGGAACCTTATTAAGGCTGTAAACTGCTGTGAAGGGCTTCTAGGTCCGGATGAGTCCTGGATTATACAGACATATCCTTTCTGATTTTTGTGATGTCTAAAAGCCATCCAGAAGATCTCTGATAGAATGTTTCCTTAGGTCTATATACTGTGCAGTTCTGCCCCCTGCTGGTGGGAACTCATCTGGACAATGTATCCTTGCTTTTCATTTTGAGTCCTGTAGGCTCGGAAAGGCTGTTCAGTGGTAGATGGCACATACTACCTTATTGTACTGCCTTCCTGGTTTACTGCTCCTTGCATCTCACAATTGTCAGCATGATGGAGGCAGAATAATCCTGGCCCTCACTTCTGTGGCAATCTGTTACCTTTCCTTCCAAAGGATTTCATTATCATGCACTACCATTTTACTATACTTACGATAAGCATTTTCCTTCAAAAGGGATATTATTGTTCATTTTGGTTGTGCATCAGCTGCCCAAGGGTGTAACCAGTTGGCTCATCTGGCACTACAATTGATGCAGCAACCTTGCTAAAAAGGAAGCTTCACACAGATATTCAGTTCTTCAGTAGAATTCCAATACATTTAACCAGTTATTGTCTATTTATCCTTGACACGCGCATGTAGTGTATCTCTCCACAGTCTTAGAGCCCTAGTTGGGGCTAGGACAATGCCGTATTTCAATGAGGTACCAGAGGAAGGTTTCTGAAAGCACTTTCCATTGTTCTTTCCATGGGGTCTCTATGCGTACCCCCTTCTTATAGTGGAATTGTAGTCCTTGCAGACATGCTAACTATAGCTGTGACTACTTTAGCAACAATAGACCACTCCAATATACCTCCATTAGCAATTGCAGACACACATTCTAAGCTTTTAGTATTAGACTGGTGTTTTTCTACTTGATCTCATTCCTTAATAGGGATCTATTTATTAAGCCGTGGAGAGCGTTAAAGTGGATGGGGATAAAGCATCAGCCAATCAGCTCCTAACTGTCATGTAATAGGTGACAGTTAGGAGCTGGTTGGTTGGGACTTTTTCTCCCTCCACTTTATCACTCTCCAAGGCTTAGTAAATAGACTCCCAGGTCCTTTGCCACCAACATGCAGAAGTTAAAATTTCCTGTGTTTCCTCAATTTCACCAGATTCAATACCAGAGGAAACTTCTACTATCACTGCGGAATCCCTTTCTTTAGCTGCTTGTAAGATACCTTCTTCTTTTAAACCCACCCCTATCACAAAGATCACCTCTAGCTTTTTTCATCCATGATATTCATTCTTTACAGTGTTCTGTAGGCTGATATCTTTCCTTATTCTGGGATTTGCAAGTGTTACAGAATACTCCATTTTCTACAGAAAAACCTTCTTCATAAACTGCACAGATTTTATTCATTTGTGACTTCTTTTGGCCCACGGGTACAGAAGGAAACACTGTCACAGACCATTGTTTCTGTCTGTCAGTTATTTGGGACCAGGTCATGCTCATTCCTGCTTTCAGAAGCTGTTTCTTCCATGTTTACAACCAAAACTGAAGTACTGTAAAAGTGCTTATTTCTCCCAGCTTCACACAACCAGCCCAGGGCTTCATTCATATTGGCTTGCAATATTAGAAAGGGATGTAGTTATGTGACCGGCGGTCACAATATCGGCACCTACATCCCGCCCCCTCACAATCACGACAGTCGGCATGCCAACTAACAGGGACTATTCCCACGGCACCCAAAGAGCGGGAATAGAGCTGCAGTGTGGAGAGCGCAGTGAGCCCGCAAGGGGCTTCGTTGTACTCGCCTCCCCCGCCGGGCATCTCAATGCCGGAATCCCAGCGTCGGTATGGTGACTGGCGGTCACGTGATACGCACCCATTAGAAAGGTGTGACACTGAGATAGATAATAGAAAGGAGAGCCACTGCTAACACACAGTAAGAGGAGGACAGCATCCGGGGGTGGGGGGTTAGGGGGAGTTTAGATACCTTTCTTACCTACCTAAGAAAGGATTTAACCCATTATACTGTAAGGACTGCCATGTAGTACTGAAGGAGAAAAGGGTTTCCTGAAAAGCACATTGGGCCTGATTCATGTTTTAAGTAAAGCAAAAAAGCAAAAATAAAATAAAAAATGTTGCACTGCAGGTGGGGCAGATGTAACATGTGCAGAGAGAGTTAGATTTGGGTGGGGTGTATTCAAACTGAAATCTAAATTGCAGTGTAAAAATAAAGCTGTCTAACATTTGTGGCTACATGCAAAAACAGCCACTATATACCCTGCACAGAAAACAACTAAATGTATTTGCTCCCTTTGCATGGCAACATGGGGGGTCATTCCGACCCGATCGCTCGCTGCAGTTT